>NW_006287706.1:1449997-1492259 GCF_000327345.1 Myotis davidii
AGTGTAGGGAGGGGTGGTAAGAGATCAACCAAAGGACTTGTATGCATGCATATAAGCATTACCAATGCATGCAAGGCATGGGGGTGTGAGGTGAGGGCATGTGCCAGGGGGTAGAGGAGGCTGGGGGAAGTTCAATGGGGACAAAAAGGAGACATATGTACTACTATTTGTAATACTTTAAACAATAAAATAAAAAAATAAACAAGTAAAAAGTGAGTTGAAAGTTTACTCTTTGAAACATTCTTAAATGTGATATATTTGGAATCAACCAGCCAACAAAACACGGGTTTATAATATTTTTAAAGATTCTTTATCAAGTCCAAATGGAGCTTCTCTAATCAAACCAGCACTCTAAATGGATAGAGGTTTGTTGTTCTGGTGAACATCCACCACTGTTCATCCCATCTAATAAAGAGGTAATATGCAAATTGACCATCACTCCAACACATAAGATGGCTGCCCCCATGTAGTTAAAGATGGCTAGCAGGGGAGGGCAGCTGGGGGGACCAGACCTGCAAGGGAGGGCAGTTGGGGGCACCCAGGCCTGCAGGGGAGGATAGTTAGGGGCAACCAGGCCGGCAGGGGAGGGCAGTTGGGGGCGATTGGGCCAGTAGGGGAGCAGTTAGGCATTGATCAGGCTGGCAGGGGAATGGTTAGGGTGTGATCAGGCTGGTAGGCAGAAATGATTAGGGGCAATTAGGCAGGCAGGCAGGTGAGCAGTTGGGAGCCAGCAGTTCTAGATTGTGAGAGGGATGTCCCAGATTGGAGAGGGGGCAAGCGGGGCTGCGGGACAGCCCCCCCCGGCAGAACAATTGAACAACTGGTTGCTATGACGTGTGCTGACCACCAGGGGGCACATGCAGAACATAGCAGGCATCAGCAGCAGGTGGCAGAGTGCAGAACATGACGTGCGTAGGTCACGGTGGCATGGTGAAGCAGGTGAGTGGGGGCACCAGACCAAGGCAGGGCACTGGTCACTGTCATCAGGGTGAGCCTCTGATGGTTATTGAAAATTCTCTGCACCCACAGCCAGTGCTCAGCACCGGCCCTGATCGTTTGCTGCTGGCAGCAGGTGCAAGAGGTGGCTGCTGGCCCCAATTGCCCCTCAGGGCTTCTCCATCTCCCCCTGCTCTTGAGGGGTGACCAGGGCAGTAGCTGCCACTCTCACCCACTGATGGTGCCAGCCCCACTTGCATTCTCTGCTGGCGCTGGCCCTAATTGCTCCACTCCATCAGCAGGTGCAAGTAGAGATGGTCCTGGCTGCATGTGGGAGAGTGAAGGTGGGAGCGAGTGGGGCTGCCAGCAGACAGGGGAAGGGGGCCACGGTGGGAGGGACCAAGACCCGCCCCTGTGCCCACCACAGGCTTGCGGCCCACAGTTCCTTTCAAGGTGTACGGATATGTGCACTGGGCCTCTAGTTCTTTAGTAATATGATTTATAAAGAAATCAAATAATCTACCCATATTAATAAACTATAGATTGCTTAGAATGAAGCTACAAAATGCTGTAGATTCCTCCTTGATGAACACATTAGCAACAGTAATGTGCAATTCCACAAGTTATTTGGTTGAAGAAGAATGACACAACAATGAGCCAGGTCAATTTACATATTCCTGGATTGTCACTAAAGGCAGTTATTAGAAGAGGAAGGTTAGTCTTGGGTTGAAGCCAGGGAGGGACCAAAGATCTTTTCAGTGAAAACTTCCTTTTTGATCTTTCAATATTATCTTTATTTAAAATGAATATAGGACTGGATCTACTGACATTTTAGGGGAATAAATCAAGGGAAGTATGTTAAACTCAGCTGAAAGTTGTAGCTTGGAGGAGATTCAAATGCAATGTGTCTGTGGGATTCTGGGAAAGGAGTGCAAGGATTGAAGGGGATATGAATAAGAGTCCTAGCCCACTCTTATTATTCTTTTTAAGTAGAGGAAGCTTTATTGTTGTGACAGTATTGACTTTGATCCACCCATTCACCCACTGCACAACAGGAAAATGAAATGGCTTATGCAGTTAGTGAGTTTAGAAGAAAAGGGAGGACATGTGTTGACTAGACACTTCTCACTCCCAGTAGTGAGTTAGTTACCCACATGGAACATAATTCTGTTCTTCTCCTCAGGTGTACGCTCTGTCCTTAAAAGAAGATGTCTTTACCAGCTTAACCCCGCTAGAAATATAATTCACAAACCTAAGATTCAGTACTAGAGAAACCATTCATGATATTTGCTTGGTTTTTAAATACATATTGTTTTTGTCATTATTTTTCAATTAATTTAGCATTTGTGTGCAGAAGTGTAGTCTATTTCTTTTTCTTTATTCTCACTCAAGAACATTTTTCCCTTGATTTTAGAGTGCAAGAGAGAGGGAAAGACAGAGAGAAATATCAATGTGAGAAAAACACATGGACTGGTTGCCTCCTGAACGTGTCTTGACCAGGGCCCAGGCCTGGGAAGAGCCTGCAACCAAGTACTTGCCCTTGACTGGAATAAAACTTGGGACCCTTTGGTCTGCAGGCTGACACTCTATCCACTGAGCAAAACCAGCTAGGGCAGAAGTACAGTCTATTAATTGAGCCTCTTTTTACCCCAACATACGGTGTATAGCTGAAACCTATGAGAAATATATAGGGAGTAGAATATTGGTGAGCCAAATGAACATTATAGAAAGATTTTTATTGAAATTGGGATACATGCGGGTGCCTGGAGCTTTTCTACATGAGCAGGGTATTTTGAATCTTCTGTCTGTAGATGCCTATTTGAGCCATGAAGCTACTTTTCACAACTATATAGATGGATAGTTGTCACACTTTGGCTGTTACATGTTGACCTGGTTAGGATGTATGAAACCTTAGTGTTTTTTTTTTTTGTTTTGCTTTGTTTTATTTTAAGATATATTTTATTGGTTTCAGAGGGGAAGGAAGAGGGAGAGAGATATAGAGAAATCAATGATGAGAGGGAATAATCGATTAGCTGCCTCCTGCATGCCCCACCCTGGGGATTGAGCCTGCAACCTGGGCATGTGCCATGACCAGGAATCAAACTATCATCTCCTGGTTCATAGGCTGATGCTCAATCACTGAGCCATGCCAGCCAGGCTGAAGCCTTAGGTTATTTGTTGTTGTTGTTGTTGTTTTTTAATATTCTATCTTGCAGGCCACTGCAGCTTGTTGATGGTTTATCCCCAGGTGAGTGGCTATTTCTATGTCATCAACAGTTTCTTAACCCTAAATAAATGGCCACGGGCCTCAGAAATCACAGGAGACCTATGGGATTCAACAGAGGCCGAGGCATGGCAAATGTTTGAATGTGACTAGGGTTTGACTTAGTCAAGTTTGATGTGCAAGTGTTATCTCAAAAGTGCCAACCACAAGAGATTCGGTAAGTTAATGCCATCTAGTCAGGCCTCAGTAAGGGGTAGGGTTTAGTGGGCTCAAATAGCTTCATGATGCAAAGCACTGGTGCTTATCCATTAATTAATTATACAATTATAGCTTTTTCTCTTTTTATAGAGTAAATGGAATCTGCCACATATAAGCCTAATCTGCCATATAAAAATGTTAGGAGGAAATAAGAGTATTTGCTGCTTTAAAATTTTAAGGCACCTAAGTACTGAGTATACTATAGAACAATTAAGATTCCTTAGTTTTAAATGGTTAATCCCATGCCTTACTGAGCATTTACAGTTTGGTTGTGCCATAAATCCATTCTCCATTTAAGCCAACAGGGATTTTTGAGCATATAACTTACCCACAATTTCAAAAGTCAGAAAAATTTTAACTAAAAATTGAATATAGTAATTGCCTATATTCACCTAAGAAAAAAGGCCACATTAATTTATAAAATTAATACTCTAAAGGAAAAGAACAAAGAGGAGATACATGACAGGGGAATCAGAAAGTATCTTAATGTGTGGAGTTCAGATCTGAATTCAAAGCTGGTTGAGATTTCTCAACTCAAGAAGTTGAAAGTGGATTGTCATTAGCAAGTATTTTGTTCAGCCCCCCTGAGACAAAATTTAGACAAAATTTACTAGTATAGGTCAGTAAGAAAAAGGCAAGTGAAATAGAGAATCATTTTGCAAATGTTACTAACCTTACATGTATCATGGAAGGAAAAGGGCAAAATTAAGAAACATTAAACTGCTATTCAGTGAAAACTTTCTGAAATGCATGAATGAACAGTAGGAAGAAATAAAATATAACAGACATACTATAGTGCTGCCAAAAAAGAAGTAACTAATAAAAATGCAGCTTTATGGTTATCATAAAATGAGGAGGCATTTTATATATTGCTATTATATGATGAGTATACAAAATAAAGGTACAAAATAGTGTGGATAGTAGATATAGTAATTGCTTATATAGGTAAGAAATATATTTGGGAGAGTGCATAAGAAATCGATAACCTGGGGAAGGAAAGTGAATGCCTGAAGGAAAAGAGAATGAGTCTTTTCACTAAGTGTACTTTCATACCCTTTTGTTTGTATATGAACGTGTATTAAAAATAAATACCCTAAAGAAAATATGAAAAAAACTCTTAGAAATAATAAACTTAGCAAGTTTGCAAGGTTCAAAATCAACACTCAAAAATCAGTTGCATTTTTATACAGTAACAACAAATAATTCAAGAAAATTAAGACAAAATTTCATTTCCAATAATATCAAGAAGAATAAATGTTTAGTGTTTTCTTTGTGGAAGGGAGGATGCCTTTGTACCCCAAGGCAAGATATGTTGCTATAAAAGAATGGTGCTTGCAGGAGGACAGTGTTGAGGAAATATAATTGAAAACAAAATCTTCTCCATATTCAGCAAACCTCTCCAGAGAGGTAGAAGTAAAAGAAAATGATTCCATATTGAATAAACATTAAACCAGAATGTGGTGGACATCACAGGCAATCCGCTTAGAAATTGCACAGACAATCTTCTGTGATTGGAGGTAGTTTTTCTACCTGAGGAACTTAGGCTTCTACCTTCCCACAGAAACTTGAGAAAGTCAATCCAAGGTCATAAAGCTGTCCAGAGACTTATTTATATACAGGATGAGGCAAAAGTAGGTGGACAGTTGTTTGTATGGAAAGTAATACAATGATTAATACATGATAATACAAGAATAAACTCTTTTGTGCACTCACAACTGTCGACCTACTTTTGCCACATCCTGTATTTTAAAGATTTGCATACATTTCATAAATACAGAGAAAGAACTCACAATTGCACTTGTTCTAAAGTAAATTCTAAAAATAAGAAAGAGGGAATCCTTTATTTTCTCTTATTTTCAACAGGTTGAAAGACCTCTTATTTTTAATTTGTATTTGCCCTTACAACAGGCTTCAGAATCTCAGGCTACCTTACTAATTCACTGCATCACAAAAAGTAGTAGGGTAGCCCCGCACTGTTTATGGAGAGCACCAACAATTTCTTGATTTTGATAGATAAGGTGCTGGACTCACAGCTATTAAAATCTGAAGGCAGGAAGGTGGAGTGAGCAATCTTCACTCACAATCAAAAAATACAGAGCAGCTTTCTACTCCACGTGGGGAAACAGGATGGTAGGGACAGTGATGGTCAAGGCGGCTGCGCATGACATGCAGAAGCTGCTAGTGCTGTTCTAGGTTGAGGGCAGGCAGCTACTGGGCTCCCTGTTGGATGTAAGAAAGGGGCAGCTCATGTGCAAAGTGCTGCTGGCCCAGGAGGGTCTCCTACCACTGGATTTCTATGTCTGAGAGGCCGAGATTATCTCCTCACTAGGGAGGATGCTGGGAGTGGAGACAGAGAAGGTTCTCAGCATCATTTATCAGCCACAGGCTATCTTTAAGATCCGTGCTGTGACCTGCTGCACCAGCTCCTTGGAGGGTTACAGTGAGGCAGTCATTTCTGTGGCCTTCATCCCCAGGGCACTTGGTGGCAATAGCAAGTAGGTCAGGGGCCTAAGCTGGGAGCCGCTCAGGACATACTCTGAGTGCCACTCTGTGGCCAGCAGCTCCAAGGACAGCAGTGTGTGGATCTGGGACACAACCTCAGGCCACTGTGAGCGCATCTTCATGGGCACACCCAGTCAGTCACCTGTCTTTGATGGGGAAGAGGTGGGCTTCCCTACTCTACCTCACAGGATTGTAACATTAAAGTCTGGAAGGCCCATGATAGTGCTATGCTGGACTCTTCAAGGCCATGGCCATTGGGTGAATACCATGGCCTTCAGCACTGACTATACCCTGTGCACAGGGGCCTTTGAGCCAGCTAAGGCCTCGGTTAATGCCTCAACGGGTCCTTACAGGAGTGAAAGGAGAGGGCTCTGAGCTGATTCTGTGGGACCAGTGCCTTAAGAGGGTGGTGTCTGTCTCAGAAAACTTCACCTTATTCCTTGGTCCCCTGCAGAGAACAAGAAGCCCCTTGCACGGATGACTGGACACCAGGCCCTCATGAACCAGGTGCTCTTCTCCCCGGACTCCTGCATGGTCTCCAGCACCTCCTTTGACAAATCCACCAAGCTGTGGGATGGCAGAACAGGTGGGATGGCTTCCCTGTGTGGTCACGTGGCTTCCGTGTACCAGATAGCATGGTCAGCTGACAGCCAGCTCCCAGTCATTGGCAGCAGTGACAGCACATTGAAGGCTTGGGACATGAGGCCCAGAGGATGGACACAGACTTGCCAGGCCACAGAGGTGAGGTGTATGCTATCAACTGGAGTCCAGATAGCCAAAGAGTGGCAAGTGGTGAGGACAAATGCCTTGGGTATGGAGGACATGAGAAATCTCACAGCTCTCTCTGACCTCCACCTGGGCTCAGCCTGTGCCAGGTGCCTGCCCTGACAGAGAACAAAGGCCAGGGTGGTGACCCAGAGAACAAGAGTGGCCTCCTGTCCTGCACAGACTGCAATGGGATCCCTCCCCAGAGCAGGAGATCAGAGGTCACAGGAAGTCTCCATGGAGCTCAGTCCTTGGCCATCACTCTGCACCTTCCTGGTACCATTAGGGGTGGCAGGAGGCCAGGCAATGACTAGACCCCTGCTGCTGACCCTGCCATCTTTGCCAGATGTCAGCTCTATTCAAGGTCAGACTCCAGATTCTGTGACCAAATAAATAACTTATATTTTAGAAAAACAGTACAAAATACAGGGTAATAGTGGTATAAGGCATGTTTTTGTATTGATGTCATCTTGAAATACTAAATGCTAGGAAAAGTAGATATCAGGCAGGTTCACTACCTAAACAAGCATGAAGAGGAATCTCCAAAGAGGTCAAACAGAGGAGGCAACACTCAAGGAATGGTGCAACTTGGAGATGAGATATTGGAGTCCTCCAAAGAACTATTATTGTTCCCCCTTTTAAATGCTTGCATTTAGATGCCTCTCGTAAAAGAGAAAATTCAAATGCAAGATAAAATTATTAACAACACAGAATAAAGAGCCTTTCCTTATGGAATTTTTATCCCCCCCACTTTTATCCTTAAAGTTGCGTTGCAGAAGCCAGGGAAGAGGGAGGTAAAACAAAGAGGGTAAAAATAATCAGCTCTCTTCTTCTTTCCACTATTCCATCTCCTGCCTGGGGAAAGTAGAGAAACATTAAATTAGAAGTGAGATTAAAGACTGATTTAGATTGCATGAAATATTTTATTGCCCAAAAGGGCCTGGAAAGCTATAGAATTTTGCCAAAATGTTGGCAAAGTAAGTTATCGATGTTGCCAGAAAAAAATCCAACAAAATGTTTTTGGGGAGGGAAGTGTTGGTATGTGTTCCAACAATACCAAACCAAGTTCATCCCATTGATTAAACCATGGCTTGTGCTAAATATTTATATCCAAAATACATGCACATATTTTTGCAATGGAGAAGACGCCAGTGTAAACTCTTTCTGGGATTTCTTTTATTTCTTTGGCTACATAATCTGTGTTTTCTTTATTTTGTTTTATGTAGATGAATATAGTTTGCCATTTAAGCATACAGACTTTTTTGAGTTTCTTCTTAACTTATTTGTACAACATCAATTACATAATTTAATCACTTTAGACAGTACTTCCTTCCACCTTCCCTCTCCCATTTTATCTCAATGTTTTCATTATTATATAGTAAGATAATATTATATTGTATTTCATAATTTATAACATTTTTGTTCCCTTGTGTACCATAGTTCTTACAATTATAATACTTTTCAACATTTAAATAAATTCAGTCATTGACAGCAGCTATTCCATGACATGGTTCTATATTTCTAAATTCTTTATTTCACTCAATCTATTTGTGAGCAGTATTCAAGTCATACCTTTGTGGTCAGTATTCAAGTCATACCTTTCCAGAGAGTCTATAGGTGCTATGTTTCTTGAGCTCTTGAGTAAAGTTCTTTCTACTGCATCTACGCATGAATGACAGCTTGTGTTTAACATTTGATTCATCCTTAGAATCACTTAGAACTCAGCAGCCATTCCATTACTATAAATTGGAATTGACTATTGCTATTGAGATATATGATCCAACTTGATTGTTTCCTCTTCATTAGTTAGCTTAGTGTTTTTTGGAAAGCTTGGTAAATTTTTATTTCACATTTAAAATTCAATATTTGCCCCTGACTAGTGCCAAGGTCCCAAGTACCCAACAGATAGGAGTAGGTTTCCCTGACAGCAGTGGCAACAGGGGTCCTGTGGGGCCTCTAGGATAGGACTGTGTCAGGAAAGGGCAGGAGAAGAGAAAGAGAGAGCTACTCTGGCTATTGTGATAGCCTTCACATTGTTGCTGCTCATTCTGGCACTTGAGCCCACAGGGTCAAAGAACCCAGCAATCTGTGCATCAGCTTCAACAGCTGCTGCCACAATAGCCCCAATAGCTTCAAAGCCATAGACTGCACCCAGGCAGACAGTGCCCTGAAGGCCACAGCCAGTCTCTTCCCAGTATTGCTCAGTACTCTTCTACCTCATCTTGACTGTTAAAAGAGTTAAGCCAAAAACGTCTCCACTTTTCTATCTCATCTTCTAAAACCCAATCCAAATGATATGTAGAAGTACAGTGTCGCAAGGGGAAAAATAGATTTTTATCAAACCTACTAGTTTCATTCCTTATATTATGAGCACAGAAAATGTTAAAATTCCCACATTAGACTGATTTTAAGAGCATATGAAAGATTTGTCTAGATAGCATGTCAATATTTATTCTTCTGGAGTTTCATGTACAGGAGTAAAGAAACATCCAAATATAATATGTGAGTTTATTAAATGTGACTTAAGAAATAGGTAGATGTAGAACTCTATCTTAAATAAGATTTCACCTTGATCAACAAAAAAAGGATGAAGTATAGAATGGAAATTGAGTGTGGGAGGTTGTTTGTTTCTTGTTCATTTATCTATAAGGTTATAGAACAATTATTTTAAATTTTAATATAAAATACTTATTTGATTCTCTTTTATACATTGGAAGGAATCTTCAGGTATTACTATAAATCTTCTCTATTGAGCAGTAATAATTTAATGCTTGTATACTATAAAAAGGGCTTTATATGACATTCTTACTGTTCTGTTTCCTCTGGGCTTTAAATTTGACTCTCTATTTGACTTTCTTTGTAGTAATTGACACGTGCAAGGTCAGGGATGGATAGCAGACTATTCCAAATTCAAGTATAATGAGTAAATCCTGCTTATACACTTGTAAAGGCAAAGGGTAGACATTTTTGACATTTCCCATCACACACTGATCTCACTAAATCTTAAAATGCTTTTTATTTCTTCATCTGTTCAATAATTTTTCAAATAAAAGTGACCTGTTTTGAAGTCATATTTGACAAATCTTGAATTTAAAAGACAAGCACTTAAAGGAGCCCAGAATAATGTAAATTACATGTTTGGGAAGGAGAGATAAAAAGATCAAATACATTAAAATGATACAGAAAAAAAAGTTTTTAAATTCCCTTTTAAATTCACAAATCACAAAAGCCATAGAACACTTTCTGTACCAGTCAATAGTTTCAGATAGAATTTGGTCTTAAGGCTAAAGTGGGCTTAATCTGGAAAGTAAATCTTTTACAACTTCCTCAATGCACAGAAACATTTTTAGATATATACAGTTCATAACTTTGTTGGTTTAACCAGGGGTGGGGAACATGTGGCCTGCAGGCCTTAAGGCCTGCAAAATCACTTGGACTGGCCCTGCCAAAGTATTAGGGGTGAGTTAAATAAATGTTTGACCAAATATACCAGGCTAACTTTTTAGTTGAAAAATTTGAATGGCCTGTTAATGATGTTATAAAATTCCAAGTGGCTCTTGGCGGAAAAAAGGTTTGCCACTCCTGGAAGGGTCACATGCTGAGTAGAAATTCTAGCATTCAAATATGGCCATAGTAGTCTTAATAACCTAAGTCGAATTTTTGCCATCTTTAGAAACCTTAATAGGGACAACCAAGTCCAACAGATCTCAAGATACTACATATGTAAATGAATGCTCCATTTTGCTTCACCTCTGAATACTATACCTTTGTTTTGGACTATATTACATATTTGTATATTTATATTTTGATTTATAGTAGCTTCCCATGCTATAGAGCTATAGAACTAATTTGTATTAAGAAAAACTAAAAAAAAAAAATAAAGGACAGCCATACACCCAATCAAAATGTATCTCTGTGTGGACAACTGTAAATGATTACTTCTTGGAACATAGTATTTATGATCACTATAAAGATTTATGTTTTTATTTAGGTAAATGTTTTTATTATGTATTTAATAGATTTCTCTTCTATTTTTTCTGCTAAGTTTTGTTTTTGTTTTTTTTTTAAGAAAACTCTCTGCATATTCTAGATCTGCTTTGTTTCTCACCCTATGGTAGACACATTTGTTTCCTTATATGCTTTTACTAGGGAGAGACAACCAATAAATGCGTCCTTGCTCTCTACTTCCTCCCCCTCCCCTTTTAGTCTCTCTAAAAATCAATGGAAAAAATGTCCTCAGGTGAGGATTAACAAAAAAATAAGTAATAAATAAACAAGATTCAACAATATGCTTACAAGAGACTCACATTAGCTTTAAGGACACATAGTTTAAAAGTGAAAAGATGAAAATATAAATTCTATACTAATGGTGACCAAAAAAGTACAGTAAATATTGGTCACAGAAACAAAGAGGATCATTATATAGTGATAAAGGTGTCAATTTATCAAAAGACTATAACATTTGTTAATATATAGGCACCAACATTGAAGCACCTAAATATTTAAAGTAAATATTAACAGAGTTAAAGGGAGAAATAGATAGCAACATGCTAACAGTAGAGGATTTAATTGCCCTACTTTCACAGTAGATAGATCATCTAAACAAAATTAATAAGGAAATATCAGATCTGAATAACACTGTAGACTGAATGGACCCAAGGGACTTTTGAAGAACAGTTCACTCAGTAGCACCAGGATACATATTCTTCTTAAGCCCACATGGAACATTCTCCAAGATAGGTCATATATTAGGTCACAAAACAAGTTTTAAGAATGTAAGAATGTTGAAATTATATAAAATAACTTTTCTGAACACAATGGTATGAAACTAGAAACAATAACATAGAAAAACTGAAAAATCCAAAATAAACAAGTGGGACTACATTAAATAAAAACATTTCTGCACAGCAAAGGAAACAATCACAAAAATGAAGAGGCAACCCACAGAATGGGAGACAAGACTTACAAAGGGTATATCTTGTAAGATGGCTGCCTACAACCAGGCGGCAGGGAAGTTAGTGAGGGACAACCACACAACTGAACAGCAGGCTGTGTGGGGCAACCAGGCCAGTAGTGGGGGGCAGTAGGGGGGTCACCAGGCCAGCAGAGGGGGGCAGTTAGGGGTGATAAAGGCAGCATGCAGAGACAGTGAGGGGAAATCAGGCCAGCAGGGAGTGGGAGCCAGTTACGGGCAACCAGGCAGGCAGGCAGGTGAGTGATTAGGAGCCAGCAATCCAGGATTATGAGAGGGATGTCCGAGAGAGCAGTTGGACATCCCTTAAGGGGTCCTGGATTGGAGAGGGTGCAGGCTGTGCTGAAGGTGACCCCCTGCCATGCATGAATTTTGTGCACTGGACCTCTAGTCAGAGAAATAAAAATAAAAACTGTTGGGTTCGAGCCCCTCTGCTAGGGACAGGACTTCCTTGGATGCTGGGAACTGGGAAAAGATATGAGCAGAAGAAGATAGATGGAATATGCTTTATTACAGACAGAGCAGCCAGCCACCAGCTATTCAGTAGCATATTTTATACTAACTCAAACAAAAGAGACTTCTTGCCAAAGATTGACATTGGTCTTACATAAAATAAAGGTTGCCTGTGCAATGTGTGCAGTAAGACTCCTGTGTCACTGCCTTTGTGCATGCGCATGGCAAATGGGCCTTTAACATCCTGTGTACTCTAGTCAGAGCCCCCACAACAACCAAAATGAGATATCACTTCACATCTGTTAGGATGCTGTTATAAAATATAAGAGATCACAGGTGTTGGCAAAGGTGTTGCGAAAAGGAAACCCTTGTACATTATAAGGGGAATATAAATTAGAGGAATAAAGAAATCGTGGTTTATCCTATATAATAAAACGGCAATATGCAAATTAACCCTCATGCTGTCACAAGATGGCTGCACCCACAGCAGAGGTGGGGTTCTCATAACACAAAATGGCTGTACCCACAGCGGAAGCAGGGTTCTGGTAATGAGCCATAATGAGTGATCAGCAGGGACCAGAGGCTGTGTGGCCCCTGGGCCAGAGAGGGGGACCTGAGGCTGTGCCCCCCACCCAGCGTTGGGCCAGCAGACCTGAGGGCATGCCCCCCACACCCAGTGGGGCTTGAAGGGGGTGTGGCCAGCCAGATCTGGATTTCACCCAATGGGGTGGGGCCAGCTGGGTCTGGGTCTTGCATGATTTCGAGGTGCGTGTAGGTGGATGGGGACTTGAATCTGGGTCCCGCAGTGTGCTCCAGACTCTGACAGGAGGAAGATTTTCATATATTTATTTTCTTTCATCTCTGACACTTCTATTATAGAGAAAAGGCAAATAACAATATTAAAATATTTCCTCTAATTAATTCCCTTTTAATGTGCACAAATTTCATGCACTGGGCCACTACTATTTATATGCAATGGATTGTTATTCAGCCTTAAAAAAAGGGGAGGTGGGGAAAATCCTGACATTTGTTGTAACATGAATGTGTTTGAGGCACCTCTTACTGACACCGGAGAGGTGTTACAGGACAGCCTCCTGAGTCAGAGGGAGAGGGCTGTTCCCAACCTCAGTCCTTGTCTTCTCATATAAATGAATGTATATGAGAGACCTTAACTGCATTGTGAAAAGCCAATTTATTAAAGCATGCACCTTTATTGAAAAAGCAAAGCAAGCAAACTATATGTCTGCCTTATGAAGTGCAAATGGGCTCTCAGCTAATCTGAAGAGCAGGTTGGCTGGGGGTCTGAGGTGTTATATATACTCCTGTCCATAGGTCTCAAAATTCCTCTGCTGGATATCTTGGCACAGATTAATTCTCAAGTTCCCTTTTTACTTTGTTGTGGCCTTTCCAGAACTCATGAGAAGCATCTGGTAACTTTATCCTCCCAAGCCTTGAGACTGCTGGCCTCTCTGCTTAGGGAGTAAAACTGCCCATTTTTTCCCCTTCCTGTCTCCCTTTCTGCATTCTCATTAGGTGGTTTTTTAACTGTTTGCTCTGCATCCTCGGCTGGGAAAGATAAAAGCTTGTTAGTTACAAGCTGGCTGCAAATTGCCCGCGCTGTTTGACCTTGTTTTAACTTTCCTGTCTCAGTTCCCCTATTCCTCCTGCCCTGGAATCCTGTAACAGATGTGCCTGGAGAACATTATGCTAAGTTAAATAAGCCAGAAAGAGAGATATAAATACTGTATAGTATTTAGTATTACTTATATGTAGAATCTAAAATAAATACATATACAAACAATCTCACAAAAGCAGAGAGGAGAATAGTGGTTGTCAGCAGCTAGGGGGAGGGGTAATGGGAGGTGATCAAAGGAAATAGTTTTCAGTAATAAGATAAAGAGGTTCTGAGTATCTAATATACAGTATGATGAATATAGTTAATGATGCAGTATTATATACTTGAAATTTACTAAGAGAATAAATCTTAAGCATTCTTGACATGCACACACACACACACACACACACACAAACACATACACAATTTTTGCTGTGTCTGTTCATGATGTTTTTGTCCTTAGTGTGCCTTTTTTTTCTTGATAGCTGAATATGATATAGGAGGTAAAATGACCTGCTTTAAATAAGCCTTTAGTAATGTGGTGGTAAGGTGCTGGGGATTGAGGAAGCATTCTAAAGTTGTTTATTATTATGTCTTAATCTTTTAGTGAATGCTTCTGGACTATGAATTTCACAAGTACAGTCAACCTTGGTTCTCCAGTGTCTCCCATTTCAAACAATTCAGTCCTCAACCAAGTTGTTCACTGAAAAAATGTCTCAGTTGTCAAACAAAACTTTGGTTCTTGACCCAAAAACCCTTTCATGCTTATACCTGTATGATCAGTAATGCATCTCAGATGACAAGGCAGAGAATACACAAATATGAGTCAGTTTATTACTAAACCTCTTATTCTTAATATCTCAGGAAATTTTTCTGTGAATATTTTTTGATTTGCTTTGCTTTTGTTGCTGCTTATCATCATTATTATTAAATATGTACAGTAAGTTGCCATGGAGCTTAGTGAAAGCAGCAAAAGTGAAAAGTAAAGTTGTGAGAACAACAGAAGTTTAGTGAAAGCAGCAAAGTGAAAAGTAAAGTTGTGAGAACAACAATAGAGCCTAAAATATAAATAATTGCAAAGTACGATGGAGGTATTCATGTGTCTGTTCTGGCTACTATATGGTATGGCAAAATCGAGGATGAGCACAGTTTTAAAACATAGAGAGGCCATCAAGAGTGTTGAATGGAAGGAAATGCTAAGAAAATGGGAGAAATGCAAAGTTTTATTGAGAAATATCATCTGACGAAGAAGTAGCAAACCATGTGATAAACTTATTCAGTGACAATGCAGTGTCTCACTTCATGCAAGTGTTAAAACACAGGCAAAAAACAAAAATAATTGGGTAGGTTTTCAGTGAGACAGAGGCCCAGTGAGCCTGTAGCGAGTTCTAGTGAAGCAAAGAGACAAGAGAGAAAGAACCCAAGAAAAACAGCTACCTTGAACTCCCTTTCCAAATAATAACATCCCTCTATCCCTCTTCTCACTCATCAATAGCTCTCAACATTAAAGGTAAGCTCTACCCTGGCTGGTGTGGGTCAGTGGTTGATTATCAACCTATGAATCAGGAGATCAGGCATTTGATTCCTGGTCAGGGCACATGCCCAGGTTGTGGCCTTGATCCTCAGTCAGGGGCATGCAAGAGGCAGCCAATCAAGAATTCTATCTCATCATTGATGTTTCTACCTCACCCTTTTTCTCTGAAATCAATATATATATATTGTATAGATTAAACAATACAAGTCAAATAAGTATATAAGAAAGGTTAAAATAGGAAATCATTTGGGGGTCTGGTATGGATTAATACAATTTACATTATTTCTAATGGAATAAATGATTTGGTTTTAGAACAATTGTTTCTTGAACAGCTTTCCAAAATGAATTAAGTCAAGAACTAAGGTACCACTGTACTTCTCAGTACCTGCTCCCCGTTGGGTGGGACAGGATTGCTAGAGTGTGCTGGATTTGGGGTGTTTCCCTTCCTCTATGTATGTGGAAGGCTAGAGCCACCTGAGGTTATTTCTCTTCCCTGAGGTGAATTAGGCTTTAATAAAATTCTAGTAGATCACAGGCATACCTTGTTAAGAAGAACAGCGTACTCCAGCCAATTAAAAAATATTTCCCCTTTTCCTGCAGGAAGCATGAGGGAATTTTTCTCCACTATTCACCATGAGAAGCTGGTAAAACTGCAGGAGGTGAAACTCATGGGTGTGTGTACTCCCTTCAAGACTTGGTCCCTGGAGTTTTTAATTCTCAGAGTTGCCCACACTGAGCCTCCAGAATCCAATTGCAGTTCAGGCTTCTCTCCCCAACCCACTCTGGCACTGGTTCCCATAAAGGTTTCAGCTTGTAGATTTCTGCTTAGGTCAGTTTTGATTCTCTGTTTTTGCCCATTGGTCTCTTCAATTTGTGAGAAGGGGGTGCATTTGGCCCTGTACTCTTACTTCTTTTATGGGTCTAAGAAACGTTCATGATTTTTCAGTTTGCTTAGCTTTTCCCTTGTTGTTAGGAAAAATGACAATTTCTAAGCTTCTTACATGCCTTACTGGATACCAGTAGTCCCAGATTTTTTTAGTTTTTATGGTGCTTCAGTGATCAATGATTTCCTTTTTTACAATCATAATAAAGTTAAAGTAATTAAGGGTTCTCAATTAAAAGCAATGAACACAAAATTTAAGTTTTTCAAAGTGCTTTATCTTTTAATTTTTAAGAAATATGTTTTTATTGATTTCAGAGAGAGAAAAGGTGAAGGAGAGAAAGATAGAGAATCATTGATCAGCTGCCTCCTGCACACCCCCTACTGGGGAGTGAGCAAGCAACCTAAGCATGTGCCCAAACTGTGACCTCCTGTCAACCAGTCAACATTCAACCACTGAGCAACACCGGCCGGATTCTTGATTTTTTAGTATAGATCCATCACATTTTATGTAAAAATCTCTTTTCACTTCCATTGATATGCCCTGAAATCAAGACAAGCCTTTGGCCATGCTAATCTTCATGCAATTTCTAATCCTTTCCAGACTGCAATTGTTAGGCAGAATAGGTAGATACGAATGCAGGAGAAGAACTTATTATCACACCCAAGCAGTCCTGAGACCTGCCAAGACAAGAGTATCAACAGTGAAACTGCAATGACAAGAGGGAGCTTGAATCCCCACATGCTAATGCTGATACCAGGGGAAGGGAACTTGAAGCTTTCAACAAACAGATACATAACCCTTAAAACCCTAATGGGTGTGATACTCAGAATAACTGAGTTGCTTGTTTGTGTTTTATTCCAAATGCATTCTTTTTTTTTTTAAAGTGTTTTATAAGCTGTGTTACCTGATCACATGGCCAAAGGTTAAGCAACATTTAACAAATAAATTTAAACAAACCACTATTCATCTTACAAATATTTCTGTCATAATCTTCACACCAAAATCACAAGAATTATAAAACTCTAATCCAATATCATGAATATAAATAAAAATCCAAAAAAAGATTTGAGAAACCAAGTCCTATCATATATGAAAAAATGACATAGCATGATCAAATACAATTCATCCCAGAAATACAAGGGTATTTCAGCATTAATAAATCAATTAACATATTTAATCCAAGGAGAAATATATTTTAAATTAAAAATCATACAAGTGTGTCAAGAAATGCCAAAAGATATTTGATTAGAATACATATCCATTCTTGATTTTTTTATTAAGTAATTACATAAGTGCATTCTTAATGCATTTGCTTGCTTTGCTTCAACACTGTGTTCTCTCATTTATGTGAATTCTTTCCTGTCAGTGTGATAAGAATCAACCAGTCAGGGGAAGGATAAAACAATAAATTCCAAAAAAACAAAAACAAAGAAGACCACCTCAACTCTCTCCTTTAAGGGAAGCCACAGAACAGGAGGAAATAATAAGAATTCAGGTTCCATTTAGCATCCAAGATTTAATGGGCATAATTGACAGATTCAGGATTTTTACAGATGACTCTTTAAAGTTTATCTAAGAATGGAAAAAGCTCATCTTAACCTCTGACCTATCTCGGAGGGATGATAATCTAATCCTCTAAGCAACCTGACCACCTCAGAAAATGAGAGCACTAAGTGGAAGGCATTGGCCTATGTAAATGAGGTCCATCTGCAAAATGATAACTATCCCCCAGGAACAGAGGCCATCCCCTATTCTAATCCTAATGGGGACCATGATTCAGAGTATGGAAAGTGGGCCAGAGATCACATGCTTTTTTGCCTCTTGCAGGGAATGAAAGACTCTCCCTCCAAAAAATCAAAAACAAACAAACAAACAAAAAACACCAGTTAATTTTAATAAACTGTCAACCATTGACCAAGGACTTCAGGAGAACCCAACAGACTTTTTTTAGAAAGGTTGTGGGAGGCATAATCAAACATACTAGATCCTGAAGATCCTGCTGGAAAAATAGTATTAAAAGACAAGTTCATGAATGATTCAGCCCCAGATATTAGAAGAAAATTACAGAAGTTAGAAATAGGACCAGCGACTCCCATGGAGGATATACTAAAGGCAGCATTCTTAGTGTTCTGTGATAGAGACCAGGAAGAGGAGGGGAGGGCTCTAGAGAGGTAAAAACACAAGAAGAAGGGGCAGGATCAACCTCCCTACAAGAGCAATGGCCTCAAGGTCCACAAAAGAGAAAACTCAGTGGCTCTCCCTCTGGTAATTGTCATAAATGCAGGAAGCCTGGGCACTAGAAGCAGGCATGGCCCAGGATAGGGCCTCACTGAAAAACATGCCCCTTATGCCAGAAGTCCCGACATTGGGAAAGGGACAGCCCTGGGGGCCAAAAGGGACCTCTGGTCCGCACCCTCGAATGCCATGGCTCTGAACTGATGAGGCCCTACACTCCGGGAGGCTCCCTCTAGGAATATCTCCATAAGAGGGACAGAGCCAAGGTAACCCTTGCAGTGGCAGGAAGACCTATTAATTTCTTTGAGATACGGAGCCACCTACTGTGTTGACCTCCCATAAGGGACCCCTCACTTCTGATAGTACTATCATACAAAAAGTAGATGGCACACCTCAGGCAAGACAATTTACCCCACTTTTGAAAAGCTTATAGGGAGCAATCGCATTGACATACCAATTTTCGGTCATAACAGAATGCCCTATCCCTTTATTAGGCAGAGATATTTTGAATAAAATTAGGACTCAAGTAAATTTCTCTAGAGTAATGAGGAGCAAGTTCCCATTATGTCTTTATTTGTTAAGAGGGGAGCAACCAAACCCAACATAGATAAGGAACAAGAACTTAATTCCTAAATATGGGCAACAGGAATTCTGGGTGAGGCTCGCGATCTAAACCAGTTATGATCAAATTAAAAGATCCAATCAATTTTCCTAATAGAAGGCAATATCCTATAAATTCAGAGACCAAGGAAGGGCTACAGAAAATTATCACTATGTTCCTTGGTCATGAGTTGTTAGTAGCTTATAATTCTCTCTTTAATACTCTCATCTTACCTATTAGAGAAAAAAAAATGGGACCTATAGATTAGTTCAAGATTCAAGCACAATCAATGAGGTCCTCATCCCCATAGATCCAATAGTACCTAACCCTTATACTATTATGGGACAAATTCCTTCCCAAGTCCAATGGTTCTCTGTACTAGATTTAAAACACACTTTCTTCTGCATTCCCTCTGGATTCAGGTTGTCAATTTCTGTTTGCTTTTTAATAGGCAAATTTATAAGGACATAAACATCAACTGATGTAGAGAGTCCTCCTTCATTGATTTAGAGAGAGTCCACATTTGTTTGAACAACCACTGGCAGAGAACTTAAGGGATTTATCACTTGAGGGGGGCCAGCAGGTTATCTAATATGTAGATGATGCACTTATATGCTCCCCCACGGAGAAAGTAGGCTGTGAATATGTGGTATAAACTCTAAATTTCCTGGAATACAGAGGGTATAAAAATATCTAAGAATAAAGCTCAAATGGAAAAGTAGAATATTTAGGCTTTATATTAACCCCTGGGAAAGGAATACTATCCTCATACAGGGTACAGGCCATTTCAGGCCTTCCTGAGCCTACCACCCAGAACCGACTCCAGGTATTCTGAGGATTAATAGGATATTGCAGATTATGGATCCTAGAATATGGGCAAAAGACCAGACATCTCTACAAAGTTCAAAAGGAAAGCAATCAGTGGGGACCAACTAGCTTATACTGAGAAAAGGAACGACAAAGGGTTTTTAAACAACTAAAAGAAGCTCTTAAGCTTCCCAAATTTAGAAAAGCTCTTCCTACTATATGTTACTAAGAAATAGGTAATAGCATTAGAGGTCCTGACTTAGGCCTTGGGACCCACCAAGAGGCCTGTAGGATATTAAAAAAAAAAATTAGATATAGTAGCCTAAGGCTGGCTTCATTGCTTTAGGATAGTAGTACCAGCAGCTTTACTTTTAGAAGAAGCACTTAAAATATGGGTAAGGTAAAATATAATTCTATACACTTATCCCATTACTCAATACTAAAAGACTTCACTAGCTTACCAATAATTGCATGTTGTGGTACCAGTGGTACTAGAAAACCCACAGGTAAAAATTGAAAACTGTTCTGTCCTGAATCCAACCACCTAAATGCTACCCCAAATATAAATGCTACACATAATTATCATGAGATCATAGACCAAGTTTATGCCAACAGGTCAGACCTAAAAGCCCAACCACTCTAAAACCTGGATAAAGTTTGGCTCTCAGATGGAAGCAGTTTCATGAAGAAGGGGTACGCTATGCTGGATATGGGGTAGTACCCCAGCATGCTATCATAGAGGCTCAATCTTTACCCCCAGGAATCTCAGCACAATTAGTAGAATTAATAGCCCTCACACAGGCCCTACAATTATAAAAGGGCAAAAGACTTAAAATATATGCTCACTCTAAATATGAATTTTAATGCTACATGCTTATGCAGCTATTTGTAAAGAAAAAGTATATCTGAATAGAAAACAGGGATCATTGATATACGGGTTCCATATTTTAAAATTTCTAGAAGGTGTAAAATTCCCTCCAAGAAATACTGATTCATTGCTAGGGATATCAAAAGGGGATGGAAGGAACTGTCCAGGGAAACAATTTCACAGATCGTACAATCAAGAATGTCACCAAAAAAGGGAAAGCATCATTGGAGCCCTATCCCCACTGTAAATGCAAAGGAATATTTGCCTTGCTGTACCACGGACGAAATAGTTTGTTCTAAGCAACATGGATATAACAAGGATGAGTGGAGATAGTACCAAAGAGATGGTCTTTCACATCTCCCATAGGGAATTCAGTGGAGAATTATACAAGGCTTATAAGACACCTGTCATTTTGGAAGAGACAATGGCCTGGCCTTTACCTCAAATATAACTCAAAGGGTCCGTAAAGCCTTAGGTATTGATTAATGTTTACATTCTGCATGGAGATCCCAATTCTCTGAAAAAGTCGAAAGGACAAACCAAACACGCAAAAGAATAATATGTCAGGAAAATTATGTCAGGAATCACACTTGGTAACAACTTCTTCCCACTGCCTTATTAAGAATGAAGAGAAAACCAACCCTATTTTTAGGATTTAGCCCCTTTGAGACTCTGGAAGGGAGGACTTTCTTAACCATGGACATTCTGCTAAACTAAGAACTAAATCAAGATCTCTGGTTTGCCACTTCACTAACAAAATTTCAGTATACAATTCAAGACAGAGGATAAAAAAGATTTCCCCCAATCACTTTGGCTCCATTATTTGAACCAAGATCCCAGGTTTTTATTAAAACTTGAAAGGGAGGATCCCAAGCAGCACAGTTAACCCCTATTGGAAGGGACCTTACCCAATCACACTCTCGAGGACCCTTTCTAGGCTCTCTGGCTTCCCTATTTCTCCTACTTCTTTTTGGACCCTGTATTTTTAAACCTTTCCATTTTATATCTTCAAGCTAGAGACAATTCACCTACAAATGATTGTCCAACAGGATATTTGAACATACCCTTCAGCCCCTTAGATCAGGCTGCTGACAAATTTTATACAAAACACTTGCCCTTGCCTGCCCAGACAGGGAATGGATTATGCCATCCCAGAACCAGCTCTATGCCTCAGTCAGCAGCAGGTAGATATGAAAGACTGACCATCGACCTTCAACACCCCAAAAACATTTAGACTTGTCACTTAAGGGGGCAACGTTAGCAGGATACATAGATACTAAGGCAAGAGAGAGGGATTATTGCTATACCCAAGCAATTCTGAGACCTGGCAAGACAAGATTATCAATAGTGAAACTACAAGGATAAGGTGGAGCTTGAATCCCCATATGCTAATCCTCATACCAAGGGAGAGGAACCTTGAAGCTTGCAACCAAAGGATGTATAATGCTTAAAACCCCGGTGGGCAGGGGGCTCAGAAAAGCTGAGTTGCCCATTTGTGCTTTATGCAAAGTGTATCCTTAATAAAATCACTTGTTTTGCTTCAACGCTGCTTTCTGTCACTTGTCTTAATTCTTTCAAACAAGTGTGCTAAGAGCCGAAGACGGGGGAGCCCCCTTCTGACTCAGGAGACCCTCCGGTAACATAATCACTGCCTATGATCCCCCTACAACAGCAAAGCACATCTATCAACTCCCTTAGTAACAGCTGATAACTATTCTCTGTTGAAAGCATACCAAACCATTGTAAACTTTGCCCTATCATATCTGCATGACACCTCTTATTTCTTTGAAGCAAGTTCAGTACAATCACTTGCAGATCTTTTATCAGTTATTATGAGTTAGCTCAAAGACACAATTTATGATCAAACAAGTGTAGGAGTGCATGAGATCAACTTGACACACACTACACAGAAAGTATAATTTAAGTGGCAAATACAAACAAATGATGAATTGGGTAGTGTTACGTTTTATAAGTGTGTATTTCTTTTCCCCCACTGCAAGTGGAGTATTTTTCTATTACATGTATTTAGCTGGGCCCCTGACTCAGAACATTTCCTGAAAACCTCCTTCCATGGTCCTGATAATAAATTCCTGAAGCTCAGATCCTGATTCTCATTGCTTTGTGATTTAGATAAGTTACTAAATTCTGTCTTCCTTAGTTTTGTAATGTAAGATTTTAAAAAAATATATAATTGAATATGGCAAAGTAAAAAGTGTGTGGTCTATTCCATGCAGAGAAAAGGACAATCAGGAAAATGAAGAATAGGTGAGCTGAAAATACTGAGAATTGATAAGTAGTGTTGGAGCTTAGACCCTGAGGGTAGCACTGTGGAATGAGGCAACAGATGGAGCTGAAGTTTGAGATAATAATGAGCCTTGTAATCTACATTTAAAAAATAGTACTCCTTTGTGGGAGCAAAGGAAGGTCACTGAAGTGTTTTTTTGTTTATTTGTTTGTTTGTTTGTTTGTTTTAGGCCAGATCAAATATTTTAGTTTAAAAAGAAGATTTTTGTAACTGAATTGTGGAGGATGCATTTGAAACAATCAAAATTGGAAGCGGGGAAACCAGTTGAGACACTAGAGGTGCCGGTGAATATACAAGAAAAAGAAGCCAGAAAAATGTTGATAGATACTAAATCAGGATATTTCATAAAATATAGTTAGTATGAAAATAAAAAGAATGTGTCATGCTTTATATGAGGTTTCGTTAATATTATATTCAATTAAGTAATTAGGAGGACACTATTGATACTCATGAAGAGATGTTGTAAATAGAATATTACCTCTTTATGTAAAGCCATTTAATGTTACCTTTCTGCAGCAAAAACAACAAAGTATTTTTACATTGCTTGTACAACCTTTTATAATCTGCTCCAATTTGGCTTCTCATATTTATTAACAGTAGTTTGTCTTCTGCAACTTATATTAACTACGTTGTTCTACTTACGGTACTTAAATCATATGTTTCAGGTTCCTTATTGCCAAAAGATAATTTTTCTTCCCTTTTATTTTTAAAGTCTAAGTTCCAAATCAAAGTTTCCTCTTCCAGTCGTCCTTTCTAGCTTTCTCCATCCCTTATTCTCTCCCTTTTCTTCTTTATTTTTTTCTTTTTATTTGTCTTAATTTCTTCATATCTACTACTAAACTCCCATTTAACAATCACATCCCTCAATATAGTCCCTATCATGGCGTGACATGCAATCATTTGTCACTCTTTTTTTTTTTTTAAATATATTTTATTGATTTTTTACAGAGAGAGGAAGGGAGAGAGATAGAGAGTTAGAAACATCGATGAGAGAGAAACATCGATCAGCTGCCTCCTGCACATCTCCTACTGGGGATGTGCCTGCAACCCAAGTACATGCCCTTGACCGGAATCGAACCTGGGACCTTTCAGTCCGCAGGCTGACGCTCTATCCACTGAGCCAAACCGGTTTCGGCAGTCACTCTTGTTTTAGTAACATTAGGACTCTCTTATGTTTAGGGATCCAAAGTTGCATCCTTCTATAATTCAAAGGGATTTTAAAATAGTTCACTTCTTTAACCTTGCTATTTTTATATTTGCAAGAGATTAAAATACATGCAATGTCAGCACTGACTCTAAGACCTTTTCAGTATGTTTTTCTACCTTTCTATAGCCTTATCATTTTTTAACTGTTTGGGATTTTTTAAAATTAAAAAAGTAATAATTCAGATAAGGTTAATACATATGTATGATTGGCCCCATGAGATCCAAAGGCTATCAGGTAGTGGTATAATTAAGCATTTGGACCATATATTTTCTGTATAGATAAGGAAGCCCACAGAGGTTTAAGCAATATTGTCCAACATAGACCCATAAATCATTGCCTTCTCAGACAGTGGTGCCCTCACCTCTCAGCCTTTAGAGCACTATTCATTAACAATCCCCATTATTCCCCCAAACTTGTAAGCCCCTGCACATTGTAGTCATTGCCTGGTGAGTGGTTGATCTACTCAGAAGAAAACTCAACATCCTGCAAAATCTCAGAGCATTCAGCTATTGTGGCTGAAATTAATTCTTAAATTCATGGAACTTGAGAAAATTGATTCATATTACATTATATATTTGGGAAAGTATTACATTAGCTCCAGTGGGAGTAGAAGATAGATAGTGATAGAGATAGTGATTTAATTGAGACAGAAATAGATAAAGAGAGATGAGAGGCAAAAAACTGGAAAATAAAATTCAACTAAATTGATATTATGATATACTAGAGGCTGGTGTACGGAATTTGTGCACGGGTGTGTGTGTGTGTGTGTGTGTGTGTGTGTGTGGCCCTCAGCCCAGCATGCACCCTATCCAATCTGGGACCCCTTGAGGGATGTCCTACTGCCCTCTCACAATCCAGAACTTCTGTCTCCCAACTGCCCGCCTGCCTGCCAGCCTGATCACCCCCTAACCACTCCCCCGCCAGCCTGATTGATGCCTAACTGCTCCCCTGCTGGCCTGATTGGCCCTAACTGCCCTCCCCTGCCAGCCTGGTCACCCCTAACTTCCCTCCCTTGACAGCCTGGTCACCCCTAACTGCCCTCCCCTGCAGGCCTGATTGCCCCCAATTGCCCTCCCTTTCAGGCCTGGTCTATCCCAACTGTCTTCCCCTGCTGGCCTGATCTCCCACAACTGCCCTCCCCTGCCACCCATCTTGTGGTGGCCATCTTTGACCACATGGTGGTGGCCATCTTGTGTTGGAATGATGGTCAATTTGCATATTACCCCTTTATTAGATAGAATGTATTACATAACTAGATACAGAGATCACAAACTAAATATTTTTGAGGTTGTCTCTTGTTCATGTAAATGAAAATGTTAAACTTCAACAAACAGCATCTTCAACAAACAGCACTGATAACAGAGGCAGAGATTGTTGCTTTTTGGAAGTGTTACAGGGGCCTCACTAAGCATTCCAGCAGGATCTCCAGATCACAGACATTAATGTCCAGACATCTCAGTTGTAGCTCCAAATTTGATGAACAGCCTACTATCAGAAGAGGTGGGACTACTCCTACCTACTAGATATTAAGTCTTTAACTTCAAAGAAGAATAGTTGTTTTTTCCCTTAATATAAGACCTAATAAAATTTCCCATTCTTGCCTAAGAAATGAACATTATAATTTTAATATCAAATATTGTTCCCTTTTTTATAATACCTTAACTAAAGACTGATAGCATCAATATCAAAAAACTTCCATAAGCACTATGAGATACTCAAATTATTTCACCAAGTTAAATGTTAAAAGTGAGATTATAAATTTAAAAATACTTCATGTATATCCTTTAAATAAAATCTCTAAACTACTTATTTAAAATAGTGTTTTGATTAGATGGGACAGTAGAGTTCCACATAGTAGTATCCAACAATTCCTTGAATTGCAGAAATTCTGTGTTATAGATCAAGGGCAGGTACATTTGTTTTGACAATTAGGAGACAAGAGTAGGACAAAATAATTCAATTCATTTTAGTGTAAATTAATTAGCAAAACTACTGTTTGACTCATTGCTTTAGCAAATGTTCATTAAGTGCCTAATCAAAAGCTAAAGTATAGTAGTAAAATGGTTAACAAGATATATTCATGTGCCGAACCGGTTTGGCTCAGTGGATAGAGCGTCGGCCTGCGGACCGAGGGGTCCCGGGGTCGATTCTGGTCAAGGGCATGTGCCTGGGTTGCGGGCACATCCCCAGTGGGAGATGTGCAGGAGGCAGCTGATCGATGTTTCTCTCTCATCGATGTTTCTAACTCTCTGTCTCTCTCCCTTCCTCTCTGTAAAAAATCAATAAAATATATTTAAAAAAAATGATATATTCATGTTGATTTTTAATGATGATCATCCCAAATCAGTATTGATGTTGGTTCCAGTAGTTCCAAAAGAAAGGTCCAAAATATTCCTTATGAAGATCTTTAAGTTTTTGAAACTTGTAAATTTTGTTTCATGAAATATGGCTAATAGTTTTCATTATTTATTTTTAAATCTTTTAAGTCTAGTAATTTATTAACATGTTTTGAGGTTGAATGCACTTTATTAGTTTTTCATGAGACATGTTATATCTTTTCCATCTGAAGATATGCCATCTCATATCTAGAAAGTTTTACTAAATTCTATTTTTCAATAATCATTTTTTTATTATTTACCTTTATTTAGACAGGCCAATAATGTATATACTGAATCTTGTTTGCTTGCCTTTATAATTTTATCATTCATCATTTTAATGCTTACTTTTTACCATATTGTTTTATTATTTTTGTTCTTTCTAGACTTTATTTCCAGTGATTACAGAGGCTTCACAATTGCTATGTGCATTTTCCAAATTTTTCTTTGATTTTTAATTTTTCCCATTGCTTTATGACTTAGCTTATACATCTCTTTCTATTATAACATTTCTTCCTTGCCCTATATTTCTGCTTTGTACTCTGGCCTCATACAGGCCAATACGTTATTGTCCTTTATTTAACACTATAGTAATGTCTTTGTTTAGGCTTCTCCTCTTAGCAATATTTTTCTGCTAATCATTGTTTTCCAGAGAGTGGTTTTACTGTTCCTGCTTCTGGTTTCCC
Source organism: Myotis davidii (assembly GCF_000327345.1). NCBI lineage: Eukaryota > Metazoa > Chordata > Mammalia > Chiroptera > Vespertilionidae > Myotis > Myotis davidii. The sequence continues at coordinate 1,477,225 of NW_006287706.1, forward strand.
TTTCTTTCTCTTCTTCTTCCCTCTCCCTCCCTCCCCTCTATACTTTCTTTTTTTCTAGCATCCTAATATATAAAAAGCCAGGAGCCGTCACGACTGAAATAACTGGACAGATGACCGAACAGCAGGCTGAGTGGAGGGACCAGGCCGGCCGGTGGGGGGATGTGAGGGCAACCAAGCTGGCAGAGAGGGAAGTTGGGGGTGACCAGGCCGGCAGGGGAGGCAGTTGGGGGCAATCAGGCCAGCAGAGGGGGTAGTTAGGGGCAATCGGCTGAGTGGAGGGACCAGGCCGGCCGGTGGGGGGATGTGAGGGCAACCAAGCTGGCAGAGAGGGAAGTTGGGGGTGCCCAGGCCGGCAGGGGAGGCAGTTGGGGGCAACCATGCTGGTGGGGGGCAGTTAGGGGTGACCAGGCTGGTGGGGGAGGCAGTTGGGGGGCGATCATGCCAGCAGTATTGGATGACCAGGTTGGCCTGGTGGGCAGGAGGAGGTGATCAGGCCAGCAGGGTGGTCAATTAGGGGTGATCAGGCAGGCAGGCAGGGGAGCGATTAGGAGCCAGGGGTCCAGGATTGTGAGAGGGATATCCGACTGCCAGTTTAGGCCCAATCCCGGGGATCAGGCCTACACCAGCAGTCAGACATCCTCCAAGAGGTCCCAGATTGGAGATGGTGCAGGCTGGGCTGAGGGAATTGCCACACCCCATGCATGAATTATATGCACCAGGCCTCTAGTAATAATATAGTACTTTTGCTGGCTTCTTGTGGAATTGCTTATCTTCTTGAAATAGGTGAGTACTTCCAGGACTAGCTGTTTGTAAGACAGAAGAGTATGTGTCTGTTTAAGGTGTGTATATGCATTAGGAGGAAAGAAGAGGGGGCTGTTTTCCAAGCCTGAAAACAGGCATTTATGCCCAGGTGTTTTGGATGTGTAAGCTAATTGATATATTTAGCCCACCTACCCCTACTCCCATTCAGTTACTGGAGTTATATGGCTGTGGGGCTATTTAAAATTCAGTCTCTGTCTTTTCTTCCATCTGTAGGGACAAATTTGTCCTACAAACTAAATATGGCTCACCTATGGTACTTTTCATGTAGGTTCATTTCTGCTGCATCTTAGGCCAAAATAGCATTCAGAAAACCTCTTATAGGCAATATTCACATCAGCTGCAAACATAGAATATGCCCTGACTTTTAGGAATAAATGGTAGTTTTTCAGGTCTTCCTGAGATCCTAGTCCAGTTCTCCTGTCTCTGCCTCCACCACCTTTGTCTTGCTTTGTTTTCTCTGTTTTTGAAGCTCCATCTACTTTTTGTTTTGTGGTTTTAGCTCTCTTCATTTTATTGCTGATGTCGCTTGCAGTTTTATTCTCTTCCAGTGTAGGTATTTCTCTCTGTTTATAAAAGGACTAGAAGCCCATTGCATGAAGATGCGCACAATAAGCCTTCCTTCCCCTGGCTGCCAGCTCTGGTTTTCCTCTGGCACCCGGGACCCAGGCCTTTGGTCGAGCCACAGCAGAGAAGCCAAGCCTCAAGGCTAGTCTTCTCCCTCCGGCCTCAAGGCTAGTCTTCTCCCTCTGGCCTCAAGGCTAGTCTTCTCCCTCTGGCCTCAAGGATAGTCTTCTCCCTCCGGCCTCAAGGCTAGTCTTCTCCCTCCGGCCACAGAAAGACTTGGCTTCTCCACTGTGGCCACAGCGGAGAAGCCAAGCCTCTTCAGTCTTCAGTCTTCAGTCTTCAGTCTTCACTCAAGCCAGAGGCTTCAGTCGTCGATCCGCACCTGTGTATTCAAATTAACAGCCATCTTTGTTAATTAACCAATTGATTGGCTGGTGGGCATAGCAGAGTGACACCAATTTGCATGTTTCTCTTTTATTAGTGTAGATCAGTGATGGCGAACCTATGACACGCGTGTCAGAGGTGACATGCGAACTCATTTTGGGTGACACGCATCGACAGAGACAAAAAAAATGCATAATTTAAATATTTGTCTCTCGCAACTGCCAGAGCTGGGCATCACTTGAGTAATATTATTACTCACAGTGCTAACAATGAAAAGACAAGGCAAAACCCAGGAGTCTGAGTCAGATAGATAAATAAGAGTAGGTTCTAGAATTTTTTTTTTTTTTTGAGGAAATGGGAAAGGGTGGTAAAAAGGATTCTTGTTTCTGAAGGCTAGCTGAATCATGTTACAAAAACAGACTTCTTAAGAAATGATTTATGAAAGGATTTATATTCAAAAGACAAAAACGATAAATGTAAAAAGCGGATAGACTAGGCAAAGAGAAGCAGGGAGTAGTTAGAGATGTGGATTAGAGTCAGATTGTGAAGTAAATATAAATAGCTGTGGTATTTTCATAATCAGAACAATGAGAAACTATTTCAAATTAAAAAAAAATTAAACATGGATCAACTTAAATTATACAGATTGTTTTACTGGGCTGGGAATTTCACATTAATATGTTGGGTTAATTCAAATTCCATAGTTTACAGAATGAGTCCTAGCAAATAATTTGTATGTCCACATAATAGCATTATACTCATGATATCATATTTTTCAAATATGTTAAGTTTTTAAATTTAAAGATAAGATTTTAAAATAATAGACATAATTGGTAAAACAAAGATTATATATATGTTTTGTTTCTATTTGACATTTTAAAACATAATTTATAGATTTTAAATATATATGTATATATATTTAAATTGACAAATTTATTCTTTCTTTAGACATAAACTTTGTGAATGCTTAATTAAAAATTTAGTCAAATGATTGTTGAATGGTTTGCACCCAACTATATTTTAAATCTCATTTTGACCTATGGCTAGAAGTTGAAGACTGTAATCACTCTCGCTCTCTCCTTCCACCCAGGGCACTTTATGAAGGCTTTAAGATGCTACAACTTCCTCATTTCTTCCTTTACTGAAGCCCTTTATCTAACAACGTTTGCTTTTTCCTCCTCATCCACCCAAACTTACATTTCTGGTGTCTCCAGGTGTCCAGCCTTGAACATTTTCACTTTTCTACCATTAAATCACTTGCTTGATTCATACAGTTGCATGTCATTAAATACCATATATCCACTTGTGAATTCTAAATTTATATCTCCTGCCTTGACTTCACCCACGAATGTTGCAGTCATATTTAAGCGACCATTTAATATATCCTATGCATTTCAAATGTGCTCTAATCTTGGTCCCCTTCCTACAGCTCCCAACATCTCTCCATCTTCACAATTGTTCCATCTTTGTGATTGCTCAGGTCAAATATTTGGAGGCATCTGGAACCTATTTCTTCTTCCCTATCTGACCTCAAATCCTTCAACAATAGTTTACATGGTTCAATATTTAAAATACAACTAGAATCTTACCTCCTCTTACTACCACCTTCTCAAATCGGTGATCTCTTACCTGGCACTCTACAAATGCAACTCCTGGTCCTCTTCTGTTGATTTTCAACTCAGCTGCAGAAAATCCTGTTAAAAAGTAAATCAGATTATACTGCTCTGCTCAAAAGTCTCCAAGGTTTCTAGTATCACTCAGAATAAAATACAAAGTCTTAAAATAGTGCAGAAGGCCCTTCATGATCTGCAATATGAGCTACCTCTTGGAACTTACCTTCTAACACTTTCCCATCAATTCCTATTCCCATCGCACTGGTTTTCTTGCTATATATTTTATTGCTCATTCAGAACCTTTGCACTTGGTGCACCATGTTGCTGAAATTCCCTTTTCCCAGTAATGACATGGTACATTTACTTGTATCTCTTATTCCTTTATTCAAATATTAATTTCTCAGTGGTAATTTTCCCTCCTCCAACACTACTTATTCTTTTCTGCATCATTTTCCTTCATAGAAAACTGAACATCTAATAAAGTATACATTTTATTACTTGTACTAGAGGCCCGGTGCATGAAATCCATGCATAGGGGGGTCCGCTTAGCCCAGTCTGTACCCTCTCCAATCCGGGACCCCTCAGGGGATGTCTGACTGGGGATCGGGCCTAAACCGGCAGTTGGACATCCCTCTCACAATTCTGGATCGGTGGCTCCTAATTGCTCACCTGCCTGCCTGCCAGGTCACCCCTAACTGCCCCCCCCCTGCTAGCCTAGTTGCCTCTTATTGCCCCTACTGCTGGCCTGGTCACCCCTCACAGTCCCCCCGCCATCCTGGTTGCCCCGTGCAGCCTGCTGTTCAGTCGTTTGGTCATCCCTCACTAACACCCCTGCCGGTCTAGTCGCCCCACGCAGCCTGCTTGTTCAGTAGTTTGGTCATCCCTCACTAACTCCCCACCGGGCTGGTTGTAGGCAGCCATCTTGTGAGGGTGTGAGGGTTAATTTGCATATTACCTCTTTATTATACAGGATTTTTTGTCTATTTTCCATTTCCAGAATATAAGATACATGAAAGCAGGGAGTTGTTTTGATTTTTTCTTTTTTCATTGCTATATCTTTGCCTCTGGGATACAAATGGGATGCTTCATCCATTTAACAAAATAATAAATTATTTAATAAATGAATAAATTGTTTTTTTTATAATGAATTAGTTCTAAAGTGGTGAAAAATAGAAGCTAGCTTTAATATAAGATATTTATATTTGTAAAGAAAATCATCATTTGTGTGTCTCCTACCCTGTACCTGGAAGAGTGGGATGACCTTATCTCTAGAAACTTTATTAATACAGAAGACAGACTTAAATCTGCATAATAGCCTTACCCTTGTTTACTGTGCTTTTCCTGATAAATTCCCAGGACTGACTCTCCCCTCCCCTAACATCATCTTTTGTCTTTAGATGAAGATGGTATTTAAGGTGAAGATGCTATTTAAGGTGAATAAATACCAGGTAAAAATGGTATTTAAGGTGGTGGCTTCAGCAATTTTTGTTGATCAAAGAAATTTTGAGAGATATTTAGCATATACAGATATCATATCCAAGTATTCATTTCAATTGTTACAACATAGCTTTTTTATTCCTTGTAATTATTTGATCTGAGGAGTATTTGTCTATATATTTTAGACAGATGATATGTATAATACTGGTAAGTCTAGCAAGGAGATAAACTTTTAGTTTAGTGAGACTATGATTCAAGTTTAGTCCTACCAATTACTATTAGAACTTTAGCAATTTAAAGTCTTTCTAAACTGCAATTTCCTTATCTGAGTATGATTCCCTTATTAATGCTGTAAGGTATTATTTTTTTGTGTGTGTCAAACAGTTAACAGTTTAGTATTAAAAACGCTGTTGGAGCTCCCATTGGAATGTTATCCTGTTGTCTGTCTTGTTCCCTGCCATACGATTATAATGCAGTCAGATTATCTGGGTTCAAATCTGAGATTTTATCCTGTGTAACCTTCAGCAAGACAGTGGTTAATGAATGTGAGCCGCCATTTGCTCATCTGTAACATGGGATAGAATAGCAGTACCTGCTCATATGTTTTTGTGAGACTATGAAGATATAGTGGCTTAAAACACTTAGAAATAGCACCTGTTATCATTACCACAGTTTATAACAAGTTAAATTCATATTGTAGATGCTGATTAAATGCTGTTTTCATGAATGAAGAAAATGTGCATTTAGTTTTATTATATTTGTGTTTTAAATTTATATTATTAGTATTTAAATTTGTATTAGGCAGTTTTTTAATCCACTCATCTGCTAATGGGTACTTAGGCTGTTTCCAAATCTTAGCTATAATAAATTGTGCTGCGTTCAACATTGGGGCGCATATATCCTTTCTGATTGGTGTTTCTGGCTTCTTGGGATATATTCCTAGAAGTGGGATCACTGGGTCAAATGGCAGGTACACATTTAATTTTTTGAAGAAACTCCATATTGTTTCCCATAATGGCTACACCAGTCTGCATTCACACCAGCGGTGTACTGGGGTTCCCTTTTCTCCATATCTCCACATCCTCACAGGTGTGAGATGATATCACATTGTCCTTTTGATTTGCATATCTCAGATGACTGAACATTTTTTCATATGTCTCTGGGATTTCTGTATGTCCACTTTGGAGAATTTTCTATTTAGGTCCTTTGACCATTTTTTAATTGGATTGTTTTTCTTCATTTTGATAAGCTATATGAGTTCCTTATGTATCTTGGAGATTAAACCCTTATCAAATGTATCATTGGCAAATATGTTCCCCCATGTAGTGGACTTGCTTGTTATTTTGCAGACTAGTAGCCCTGTGCATGAATCTGTGCACCAGTAGCTCGCCAGTAGCCCATTGTTGCCCTCTAGTAGCTCTCTGCCCACTACTCCACCCTCCCATAGCTCCTCCTGTCCCCCCTCCCTCATCCCCCTTATAGCTTGTTGCCCTGCCCCCTCCTATATCTCTCTGCCACCCACTTGTAGCCAGTAGCTCGCTGCCACCCTCCTGTAGCTCCCTCTGCCCCCCTGCCCTCCCTCATAGCTTGCTGCCCTGCCCCTTCCTGTAGCTCTCTACCACCTGCTTTTAGCTCGCTGCCCCACCCTCCTGCTGATCCGTGATCTGGGCGTTAAGCAATTGGTTGTTACGCTTTCGGTGTAATGATCATTTGCATATTACATCTTTATTATATAGGATGGTTTCTTTTGCAGTGCAGAAGCTTTTTATTTTCATGGATCCCATTTGTTTATTTTATCCTTAGTCCTAGGAGATGTATCAGTAAACATATTTCTACAAGAGATGTCTGATTTTTGGTGCCTATGGTTTCTTCTAGGACTTTTATGGTTCCATGTCTTGCATTTAAGTCTTTTATCTATTTTGAGTTTATTATTATGTATAGTGTAAGGTGATGGTTTAGTTTCTTTCTTTCTTTCTTTTTTTATTTTTTGCATGGAGGAGGTCAAGCAATGAACTTGTATGCATATATGCATAACCCATGGACACAGAAAATAGGGTAGTGAGGGCCTGGAGGTATGGTAACAGGCTGGAAGAGGTCAGTGGGGGAAAAATTGGGACTTAAGTAATACTTTAAACAATAAAGATTAAAAAATTATATTAGGCATAACAATTAACTTCTTCCCATGTCTGCAATAGAATATTAAAGTGAAATATGTCTCAGAACATCGCCTCAAACTGTATTTCTAGAAGAACAGAGGTCTCACACCAAATTACCTTTCCATGCCTACCCTTATTTCTCTCACCTGTTCATTCTCATCTTAGTAACTGCATCATTTGACTATTTCCATTTTGGCACCAGTTAACTCTCTACTTAGTTTCATATACCATATGTTTTACTTTGAGATAATTGTTTCAATTGCCTAAATGCTTATAAGAAACACAAAGTGCTTAGAGATAAGTTAATGTCTCCCATGTGCACTAATTCACTGATTCCGTCATATCATCATGCGTCCAGGTCCTTTCCCTTTCTCTGCTCTGCCGGCCTCAGTGTCACCTTTGGTCCTCACAGTAAGTCACCTGTTGATAAGATGGCTGTAGCAGTTTCAGCTACAAAATGAAACAAGAGCGATTATTCTTTTTATATTTTTATATGTAAAAAAGCTTTTTGAAAGATTCCTGTTTTGTTCCCCACCCCAAAACCCTGCCCCCCGCCTTTATCCACTCCCAAACCAATATCTCCCAAGGGAATGGCTGGGAATTGGTTTTCAGGATCTAACAATGATTCTGGGGGAAAGGGGCGGACACTGTTAACAAGCAGGGTTCTGCTAGCAAAAAAGACGCAGAGGAAGGGCTTTGGGGTAAACGACCCTTAGTTTTAAGCTTGAGATGCCAAGTGATTTTTCTGGACTTCTTTATTTCTAAATAATGAAAAACAGGTCTTTTCATTCTAACTCAGCTATGGTCCTTTAGCTAGCCTCAGAGAAAACTGTGGGCCTCAGAGGAGCACAATTTAAAGGCCACTGAAATAAATAGCTACTGACGTCCATTTCAGCTTTGAATCCTAGAAAAATGGAAAGAAAAAGAGAGAGGTAATAAAACTTAGAGAGCTGCATCAGTTTCCTGTGAGTACTGTAACATATTCCCACAAACCTTGTGGCTTAAGACACAGGAATGAAATCTGTCATGTCTAGAGGCCAAAAGTCCAAAATCAGTTTTACTGAGCTAACTGAGGTCAGCAGGGCATGCTCTCTCTGGAGGCTGTAGGGGAGAACCTATTCCTTATTTGTTCCAGCTCCTAGTGTTTGCTAATTCTCTTTTTGTGGCCCCATCACTCCCACAAACCCTCCATGGCCACATGCTTCCTGTGTTTGTCAGTCTCACTAAGCATCTTTCCTGAAAGGGCTCCATAACCCAGGCGAGTCCACCTCTGCCAAGGTCCTTTAATTTAATCACATCTGCAGATACCTTTTTCTTTTAAAGTAACATTTACAAATTCCAGGGATTAGGATTCAATATTTTTAGTTGAACTTTATTTAGCCTACTACCAGGACAAAGAAAAGGGCACATATTAAAGAGTCATGAAAACAGCTAATTATATATTTCTTTCTTGACACAAGTCAGGAAAAAATATAATACTGGAATAAACATGTGCAAGGCTTCCCTATTCATTTACATCTTAGAGAAATATTCTCAGAGGAACCTCATTCAGAAGGCTGCCAAACGGCTTCTCTTTAGATTGACTTTCAATTCTACAGCCTTTGAAATATGTTTAATGCTGTAAACTTCCTTGCCCTTTAATGTAGACTCATACAGGACAATAACTTCCCTGATAATTATCAGATATTAAAGGGCCCCTTTAATAACAACAAAAATACATCTTAAGCTAGTAACTGGAGAATCCCATCACATGTATAGTTATATTTTGATGATTTAAATTGATTGAGAGTGATCTCTTTACTCCTTCTTTCTGACCTCTTTTTTTAAATACTTTTTTTGTTTAAAGTATTACAAATAGTAGTACATATGTCTCATTTTTCCCCCATTGACCTCACCCCAGCCTCCCCTAACCCCTGGCACATGCCATCACCCACCCCCATGTTTGTGTCCATTGGTTATGCTTATATGCATGCATGCAAGTCCTTCAGTTGATCTCTTATCCCCCCCGCAACCCTCCCCTGCCTTCCCGCTGTAGTGTGACAGTCTGTTCAATGCTTCTTTGTCTCTGTATTTTAGTTCATCAGTTTATGATGTTCTTTATATCCCACAAATGAGTGACATCATGTGTTATTATTTCATCTGACTGGAAGAGAGACTGGGACAAGTTTGGTTTCTTTCCCTCCTTTTTTTTATCCTATGCAGTACTCCTGCACTCACTGGAACTGTTTTGGTTTCAACTAGGGTATAAGTGGATAGAGAATAAAAGGAGGTAAAATATAGGAGAGTGCTTATTAAACTAGGTGGCCTAGAGCCCTCTAGGTCTGGTAGGTGGTTAAAATTGAGGTCCCTAGAGAGGATTGTGTTAATTTACTTGTGATAAGGTTGTAGCTCTTTGTCAGTTCCGTCCAGATTATACATCCTTTAGTTTCCTTATGGGAATCATCCTTCTTTTTCAACCACTGGGTGTCGGGTGGAATAAACCAGCCTCTCTTTGCTAAGATTTGCTTACCCCATCAGGAAGCCCTATGGAACATAGTCCATGGGAAGCAACCCCACTTTGGGCAAAAGATCCAATGGAAACATTAAAAAATCCAACAACTCTGCAAGTCCTCTGGGTTTTGTGGCTAAAGATATAACATATATTTTATGTAACGTATATTTTTGAACACAGAATTCCTGAGGGGAATAAGAGGGGGGTTGGAATTCAGACCTCCACCTACTATTCCATTATAGATTTCTAGGATGTAATTTAGGCATGAGTTGTTAGCCTAGAAAGCAATAGACATATTTATATATTCCAAATTTTCCAAGCTCTAATCAGTAGGGTGATACCCTCAGGAACTATTTTACAAAATCTCTCCTCAAATTCTTATTTTTATTTTTTTTACAGTTTGGTGGAGATGCTAAAACTCAAAAGTGGTGGATTATTTTTTTTTTTCTGAAAAGCTTCATATGCATATTGGTCTCATAATCATTTTGGTATCTAATTCTGTCTCACTGGTATTTCAATAAACACTGAGGAAGAATGATTCCTTTTTAATGTACTTTTGTAAAGATTTAAAATGCAGGAAACTAGCATATTTGTGTATGCAATGGAAGTGGTTGCAAGTGCTATATTTTTAATGGATGGCATAAGTACAAATTGGAAAAAATGTCTTAGGATTTTATATTTTACTTTTTATAAAGAAAGAGTATCATATTCAGATTAAACAGAGACAGGAACCATCATGTCAGAGTTACTCCACAGAGAGGAAATTAAAACCTGATCATTTCAAGTAACAGACACATTACAGCTTTTTAAACACCCAATTTCTCTCACTAGTGTGGGAGACATAATGATAGGTAGCACTTCTGCAACTTAAGTGGCTCTTATACATCATCTGCTCTTAAGGAGCATAAAATGCTTTGCAGTTTTTAATTTTTCAAGGGAGTATAAGAGTAGAGCAATCATGTACATAACATCATCATACATTTTTAGTCTTTCAGAGAAACGGTTTGTGACTCTAATAGCATGGGGTTATATTTAATGGTTTTGCATTCTTTAGAATTTTGCATGATTAGGCAAAAATATCTAAAATTATTTGTTTTTTCTTAAACTACTATATCCCCATTAGACTACATAAGAAAAATAAGGTATGACCTGCTTGCCTTTAAACATAAAATGTGTAAGAGAAAATAGTGCCAGATAACAAAAATCCAGGACATTATTTTTAATATACATGTTATTGACTATAGAGAAGACCTCAATGTTGTAGATGTAAAAAAATATAATTTTTCTACGGTATTATCAGTTAATCTACAAAAATGAGACTGACGATATCTAATACACAGAGCCAATCTTAATGAGAGAATGACAGTGACAATGCATTTACATAGAAAATCTTTCTCATATGGTAGACGTGACCCTGGTTAAATTTAGAGAACTTGGCTTTGATGATAATCTAATTTCTGTGACAACTAAACATTTTTACCTAATTTATGTTTCTTGGAATGGAGTAATGATGATCAGTTTCTTTCCTTTAGAACTTCAAATATTTTGTTTTTGACACTTCAAATTCTTTCAATTTTGAAAACACAATACAAACATATAAACATTTATTAGAACTCTATATAAGCACTAAGAAATATTAGGTTAAACCACATTAAGTGCCATTTTGTATCATATGGTACAAACTAATAAGCAAAAACATGTAGTATAATCTCTATCTTGAATTGTGACTACAAAGAGAATTTGTGAAATTAAGAATGGTTATCAAGTGAAATAATATTTGAAAGTAGAAAGGATGAAAAACATTACAATAGGTGAGAATAAGAAATAAATTTATGCTAAGTAAAATAAGCCTGTCAGAGACAGACAAATACCATATGATCTCACTAATATGTGGAATCTAATGAACAAAATCCTATATAATAAAAGCTTAATATGGTAAGTATCTGGTCATCTGGTTGGCCGTTCGACTGATCAAAGCATAATATGCTAATGATATGCTAAGGCCACTCAACCACTCGATATGACATGCACTGACCACCAAGGGGCAGATGCTCTGACCAGTAGGTTAGCTTGCTGCTGGGGTCTGGGGGATCGGGACTGAGCGAGATGGGCTGGACACACCATGGAGCCCTCCCTTGGTCCCTCCCTGGCTGGCCAGCCTCCTGATCATGCACCAGTGGGGTCCCTGGGCCTGGCTGCACTCTCTCACAATCCTGAACCCCTTGGAGAATGTTGGAGAACTAGTTTTGGCCGGATCCTGCAGTCCAGGCTGAGGCACCCCACTGGTGAACCAGGCCTCTAGTAAACTAATAAAATGGACCCAGAAGGATGGATACATGGAACAGACTGGCTGGTGCCCAAGGGGAAGAGATGGTTGTTACTGGATAAAGAAGTTGAAGGGATTAGCTAAAGAACATATATGGATTCCCTATGGACAAAGACAATAGTGTGGTGAAAGTCAAGGGAAGGTGAGGGTGGAGGTGGGTGGAGGTGGGCATAGGGTGCGGGGGAGGGGTGGAATGGGGGAAGTCTGCAATTTTGTCAACATTATAATTTTTAATAAAAAATAAAGTGTGGGGGTAAGGAGGATAGATCAACCAAAGGACTTATATGCATGCATACAGGCCTAACCAATGGACACAGACAACAGGGGGTGGAGGGCATGAGGGGTGTGATGTGGGGGTAATGTGGGGATAAGGACACATATGTAATAACTTAATCAGCAAAGAAATTAAGCCCTAACTGGTTTTGCTCAGGGGATAGAGCATCAGCCTGCAGACTCAAGGGACTCGGGTTCGATTCACGGCAAGGGCATGTACCTTGGTTGCGGGCACATCCCCAGTAGGGAATGTGCAAGAGGCAGCTGATCGATGTTTCTCTCTCATCGATGTTTCTAACTCTCTATCGCTCTCCCTTCCTCTCTGTAAAAAATCAATAAATATAGGGAAAAATAAAGAAATTAAAAAAATAAAGGGAATTGATTCAACATTGAAAAGTAAAAGGAAAGTAAATTGTAGACTGAGTGGTTAGCATAGGCGAAGGAGGTTTCAAAGTATTAACAAATAAAAAGGGGAACTCAGAAAATATTTAGGGACCAGGTCAGGGTAGGAACAAGAATAAGAAGAGAAGGGAATAATGGATTAATGTCAAGTTTCCAAAAGAGAAATGTTGCAATGATTAGGAAACTTGACAGGTGGCATGGTTTCTTCTCTAGGCCCTTGAGGTTTTGATGTTAGGAATGACCCTGAAAGCTGCTCAGGCCAATGGCTAGTGAGCGAAAAGGATATGTGATGTTTTCTGATAGAAATTTGAAGAGGCTGAATGGAATTTTCAATGAACATAACCCTGTGTCATGGGGAATATTGGATGTATGTGTTAAGAAGCAACTTCACTAAGCCAACGAACTCTACCAGGCAACAAGCCGATGAACTGTGTGGTTACTGCAGCATGACCTACCCTATTCTGACAGATAAAGGGAATGACACATACCAACTGATTTTAGAAAAAAAAGTTTAATAACTATTCTAAGGATTTAATTGAAGATTCAAAGAAATATTTATCAGCCTATTTGTCCGTTTATAATTTGTTTAAACTTCAAAAGGAAAAATAAAACCTAAATGCTAAATAATGGGATATTTAATAAACTGTATTACACATTGTATGTATGACTATTGTTAAAGAAGAATAGGCTGATCTTAGAAGAGTTTTAGTGAAGAACAGAATATTGCCTGTTTTGGTTCAATAAATAATCAGTAGCTACTCTATGGCAAGCACTGCATTTGACACTGAGAATAGATTACAGAACCAGAATGGAAACAACTTTCCTAAAATCTCTCAGCTTAAACACTAAAAAGGCATGGTGACTGTGATAATATTTCCCACACACTAATGAATATATGATGACAAATAATGATAAATTGTGTGAGAAATTACTGAGTAAAAATGATAGACCTGATATATATTGGAGTGGCAGGGGAGTCTTTCTTTTAGAAACCTGAAGAATAGCAGAGCATAATCAATTGAAAATTTGATAAACAGTCCTTCAAGCAGAAGCACAGACTTGTGCATGCCCTGTAGGTAGAAAAGCATTTGCAATATTTCAATAAATGTGAAAGAGAAACATAGAAATATAGAGAAATCTTCAAGGGAATCAAGGGCTAAATCTTGAACATATTTTTGTGACAAATACATGCAACTGAAACTTGGAAGAGAATAAAGGTGAGAGTTATCAATCTGAATTGATATAATACAAAGACCTCAATTTATATGTGGATGGGATCACCCAGAAGCTAACAGAATATAAACAGAAAGGGTCCTTGAGGAATATCACCATATAGAGATTCCAGAAAGGATGAATGTCAAGAACCCTGAATGTTTTTTTATATTCCACATATGAGTGACATCTCCATGTGTGCAGTAAGTATTTGTCTTTGAACTCATAGAAATGGAGAGAATGAAAGTTACCAGGGGATGTTGCCAAGAGTGTGGGAAACTTAGGAAGATTTTATTCAAAGTGTATAAACTTTCAGTTAGAAGATGAATATTCTGATGATCTAATATACAGCCATTCTATATAATAAAAAACTAATATGCAAATTGTCCTTCGGGTGGTCGTTCAACTGAGAGTTCAATCAGGAGTTTGATCGTTTGCTATGACATGCGCTGACCATCCCTTCTGGTGGTCATTCAACTGGGAGTTCAATCAGGAGTTTGATTGTTTGCTATGACATGTGCTGACCACCAGGGGCACTGGCAGTAGGTGGCAGAGGAGTCACTGCTAAGAAACATGGTGGGCATTAATGACGTGGCACTGGCAGTAGGTGGCAGAGGAGTCACTGCTAGCCCCGACGAGAGTGGGACCATGGCGAGATGGTGGAGCAGGAGAGGGGGCAGTGGCAGGCCAAGGCAGGGTGCCAGGTGAGGTTGCGGAGCTGTGAGGCTGGGGCGTGAGCTGGGGCCTGATCTCTGCAGGCCACCCCTAGGGACCCAACCTGTGCACAAATTCATGCACCTGCCTGTAGTGTGATTATAGTCAAGAATACTGTACTATATAGCTCAGGATTGCTAAGGGACTAGATCTTAAATGTTCTTACTACAAAATGAAATAATTATGTGACTCGATGGAGGTGTTTGCTAACATTATGGTGGTAATTATATTACAACTAGAGGCCCACTGCACAAAAATTTGTGCACTCAGGGGGCAGGGGGATCCCTCAGCCCGGCCTGTGCCCTCTCGCAGTCTGGGACCCCTCAGGGGATAACCACTTGCTGGCTTAGGTCCGCTCCCAGGGGGTTAGGGCCTAAGATGGTAATCAGACATCCTTCTGGCAGCCCGGCAGCCCTTGGAGGCTGTCCACTTGCCAGCAGGGAACAGGCCTAAACTGCAGTCAGACATCTTTAGCGCTGCTGAGGAGGCAGGAGAGGCTCCCACCACCACCGTTGTACTGGCAGCCATCAGCCTGGCTTGTGGCTGAGCACAGCTCCCCCATGTGGGAGCGTACTGACCACCAGGGGGAAGCTCCTGCATTGGGCATCTGCCCCCTGGTGGTCAGTGTGTGTCATAGTGAC
>NW_006287706.1:1492287-1493910 GCF_000327345.1 Myotis davidii
CAGGCTCGGCTCCAGCTCTGAGATCCCGGCTGCTGAAAGCAGGTATCTGGGTTTGTTTGGCTTCTATAATTGAAACACTGTTGCAACTCCAGCGCTGAGAGCCCGGCTGGCTGAAAGCAGGTTTCTGGGGTTTGTTTAGCTTCTATAATTGCAACATTGTTTCTTAGACTGCAGCTCAGAGGCCGGCAGTGGCAGGTGGGTAACCTTGGCTTCCTCCATCACTGGAGCAAGCAAGCCTCCTGTTTGCTTCAGCTGCTTGTCTGCCGGCCACCATCTTGGTTGGCAGTTAATTTGGATATCTCGCTGATTAGCCAATGGGAAGCGTGTCAGAGGTATGGTTAATTACCATGTTTGTCTATTATTAGATAAAATATATAATTGCATCAAATCGACATGTTGTACACCTTAAATTTACACTATGTTATATATATCAACTAAAAAGAGAAAAGAACTAGGAAGGGTCTGAGATGTTGCCTTATTTGTAAGCTAAAAATTTAGCCTGAGAGTTTCATTCACACTGCAGAAGACACAAGATACCGACTCTCCCTATACTCATGTCTCAACAAGTACCATTGAGAGTCAATGTACTTGCAGCAGTTCTTCTTACCCAAGTCACACAGGTCAATGCATATGGGCTCAGATCAATGCCCACCTGTATACTGAACTGTGGTACAGGTCAAAAACCCCGAGATTGGGAAACCCAATCTATCTATCTATCTATCTATCTATCTATCTATCTATCTAGCCAGGGTCCAAACCGTCCAAAATGACTGAATGGATGATCAAACACCAGAAGTCAATCCTGCAGTCAGTGCTGGGTCACCATGGTGACCCAGAACTGACTGCCACTGCTGCAGGTGCAGTGACCCAGCACTGACTGCCAACAGGGCTGTGGATCAGGCCCAGAGAGAGGCCTGAAGAGAGAATCAGGGTCTGATCCGCAAGCTCCGTGGCAGCTGTTGATCAGCCCTTGCCTCTTTCTTTATCTCTGGACCTCACCAGCAGCCCCGCCTCTCTTTCCAGGCCTTGCTAGCAGCTGTGGGGGATGCTGATCATCCCCGCCTCTCTGATCAGGCCCAGGGATAGGTCTGGAGATGCTGACTGGCATAGAAACTTCTGATCCGCAAGCTCCGTGGCAGCTGTTGATCAGCCCTTGCCTCTTTCTTTATCTCTGGACTTTACTAGCAGCCCGCCTCTCATTCCAGGCCTTGCTAGCAGCTGTGGGGGATGCTAATTATCCCCGCCTCTCTGATCAGGCCCAGGGATAGGCCCGGAGATCCTGACTGGCATAGAAACTGACCAATCAGAACCTAATCTGGGGGAATTGAGAAGGCAGAACCTAACGTGGGAGCTGAGAAGGGGTTTTAAGGGCAACAGCTATTTGATGTAAGGTATAATAAAGCGGTTCAATTTTTTAATGACCGGTTTGGCAGTATAGTGCATATGGCAAACTATCAGTCCAGGTATAGGGATTATGTATTTTTGTCTGCCAAGAGCATCTCCCCCTGCTGAAAAAGGCTCCCCCCACTTCATTTAAGCAATCCTATCCTATATAATCTATCTATACTAATAAAAGGGTAATATGCTAATTAGACTGGGTCAACCGGCCATCTTCTGGACATC
>NW_006287706.1:1494987-1517312 GCF_000327345.1 Myotis davidii
CATCAGCGCGAGTTCTTAGTTCTTTATATCTTGCAATTTAGTATTTAAATCCTATTTAAAGACTTATAAAATAGTTCACTTTGATTTAGCTGTCTTTGCACTTATTTAATCAGACCAATCAGAAGATATCAGAAGGAGAAAATAAATTTTTACTGGAGGAATGTTAATGAGTCAGCAGCTATATCACTTAATGTTCCCTACATTGATCATAAACAAGAGAACTATTTAGATGGTACTGTGGGAGCAAAGGCCAGCTTAGATTGGGTGGGAATGTGTACGGGAAAAAATGGAGACAGCATATCCAGACAATTCCTACGAAACAGCTGTCTGTGAAAGGGGATAGATGAGTGTATTGGCCATAAGACAGGGTGTCAGTTGACTACTTCACCGACTAATGTGGATGGTGAGGGGTTAAAGATGTAGGCTGTGTTTAACAACTCATGGACATTCTCAAAGACATTGGTGGAGAGGATTCACTGCACACATGAAGTAATTGATTCCTGACAGGTAAAAAAGCACCTCATCCATTTGTAAACAGAAGTAGAAAGGAACATGGCTACAGACATAGATGAGTTTAGAGATTTGATGTCAGGAACATGAGAAAGATTTTTGATGGCATTTACTTTTTATGTGAATCATAAAATAAGGTTACATGATGAGAATCAGGTGGGGAAGGATAATTTTAGGATTAAGGGTAGGGGACACATAAAGTTGTTTCAGAAGTTAGAAAAAAAAATGAGAACAAAATAAAACTGCTGAGCAATTCCAAGACCTTGGTTCATATTAGTGTTCATAATTGTCAAGTATTATCAATTTTCTAATTAGAGGATTCATAGTAATAGTGATCATATTTGCATCAGTTCCAAACCAAATAATGATATATGTAGTCCATTAATAGTACATAAATTATAAATATCAGAATATCTGATGGTTATCTGTATATTTTCTGGCTTTCTCAAAAAATAATTAGTGAAAGTTATTGGGTTTTCTTCCTTTTTATTCTTTTTATTAAATTTTTATTGTTGTTGACATTATTGCAGCCAGTAGACCCCTCCATAGGACCTAATTACACAGATCAGGCAGTGCACTCCCCGGCTGGTGCTGTAATAATATTAGCGCTTGGCCCTGAGAAGGTGGCATCTGGGTTTCTAGCAGACTCCCATCTCTCCCAGGTGGAGTACTGGTAAAACTGATTAATTGTACCGAGAGTTACTTTCTAAAAAATTTCCAAATGGACTGAAATTGAATCAATATTTACTGATGAAAGATTATAAAACTTTGAAAGCAGACAAACTCTAAAATTAGTGTCTCCCTACCTGAAAGAAACTCCCATTAGTGTACAGTCTGTGGAATGAAGAATAAAATAGCATTACCTTTGACATGTAATTGATTTTAGCTGTTGGAAGACACTAAACTAATCAATAACAGTAATAATGACAGGAACTAGAGCCTCATGTTTGAAAGTTTTCTAAAAAATTTTATCTATATTCAAAGCAATGTGAAGGTAATAGGTATGAGCTTTCCACCATGAAATGCCTCTCCAAATAGCTATAGTGACATTTAAGTCAATATGTCCAAGGCGATGGATAATATGGAGCATTTTCCAATAGACTATAATAGTAGAAAGTGCTGTTAAAAAATAAGAGAGTAAAAAGTGAATTTTAGTTAGGTTGCTTTTGGCTATAAATATAGAAGAACCAATTATAATGGATAAAATAAGCAAATATATTTGCTCACACAACTGTAAGTCCAAAGAAAGGCACATCTGATTTAACGTAACTAATTTCAGTGGATCTATTCTGTACCTTTCCAATTTCCCATCAGTCTTCATCTCTAAGGTGCGGGAGTCCCCTTGAGAACAAAATAACTATGGAATGTCAAAGTTTCACAATTCCATAGCACAAAATCAACAGAATGAAAAAAAAAATAATATATTCTGCTGCTTATTTTAGTTATTTAATGAAATCAGCCATAAGCCAATTCTGGAGCCAAAGGAATTTTTGTAGTTAATTGGTTCAGGAGTTATCATCGGATTTATCAGGCTCATCCAATGAAGGAAACTTCCCTTCTCCTATGAAATAAATATAACAATCAGAAAAGGAATTGGAATATGCTCAAAAATAGATATAAAAATGTCATATTTTTGCAAATAAAAACATTACTTAACTCTCTCTGCTTTTTTTAGCTATCTGTATGGAAGCAATAGAAAACATATTCAAAAGACAAATAAATATAAGTATAATCTATAAGAGAAATTGTCAAAAAGAAAGGCCAATGTCCAAGTAAAATTTACTCAGTCTACTTACACATTCAATTTCTAGTGAGCTCTTCTCCTCATTGAGATTATATTAAAGTTAAGAAGAAAAACAAGTCAATAATTAATTGAAGAAGATAACTACATAATGCTAAAGATCTATGAAAGAAATAAACAGGAAATATGATAGAGAATAATAGGTGGAGGCCCTGACTTCTTTTTGTAGAATGATTAGATTAAAAATTCCCTAAGAAGAAGACCTTTAGGCTTAAACATGAAAGTTGAAAAAGAGCCAAAGGGAAGTGGAAAAGAGAATTTTGTTTCAGAAAGAGAGAAGATAATGGGTAAAAGCCCTGGGCAACCCATGTGTATACATGGACAACCACATGTAGACATGGACACACACACACATGTTCTGTCCTTATGGCGTCAGAACTGGCCATGCTAAGGGTGAAAGTAGAGAAGACTTGGGATAATAAACAAATGCCAAAATGAGAAGTATGTAAAGTTGATGACTGCTTTGTACAAAAATATGTTTGGAGTCGTTGAATAAGTGGAAATGATGGGGATGAGATAAGGGTTGAAACAATAAATAGAGTGGTTGGAACAGAGCCTCAAATTAAAGGAGAAACATGAACAAACACCAGAAGACAATTAAAGAACAGGTTATTCAGAGCTCTGGGGGGAAAAAAGTTTAGGCAGAGGAAATACAAAGACTCAAGATGAGAACTTGCCTGGCATTTTTGACAAAAGCAGGAAGACCAGGTAGGTAAATAAGCATATTAGGACACAGGAGGAACTGAAGCATGTAGCACATTGTACGTCTTGGTGAGAACTTTTATTTTACTCTGAGATCAAAGCCATTGGAAGATGAGTTGCATACGAGCAACAACGACCTACTGTTGTATTGTACCGCGAGAGTGACACACAGGATGCAAAATCAAATCGAAGAGTCTTTAATCAATAAAGCTGGCAACTTCGATGGAGATGCGGCTCCAAATCTTGCAGTCCTGAATCAAAGCAACAGGATGCTTATACAGGCAAAATCATACCCTTATTCACCATTGGAATGCGGAATTATTTTGCGAAAGCAATCTCTACAGAAGCTAAATTGAGCAAGTTAGTGATCTTTAACAATTATCCGTCGTCTCGGTTCCTGGAATGGGAACTAGAGCCACTGAGTCAAAGGAAAACAATTATTATGGTCTCGGTACTGAGGCACAGAAGAATAGTGTTTGTTGAGACTCAGCGGCACCTGGGCTGATGACTATCCAGGGCATATTTTTATGGCCCCTCAGGAATGGGGAGTATTCTTATTGTTTAGGCAAGCCTTTACAGAAGCCAGAAAAGCAAGGTTAAAAGTTAAACAGTAATTTTACCCAGGATGGATGGGGGCTATCGTACATCACTACATGATCTGACATATTTAAGAGATCACTGAAGCTGCTGCATTATGAATTAGGACACAAGGATGAAAGGGCAAAATGGGGGGGGGGGCGGGAGGGGCCGTATTAGGATGCCACTGAAAAATGTAAGTAGAAAAGAAGGTGTATTAGGACAGAGCAGTAGCAATGCAGGTGGTAGGGGGTGGTTGGATTCCATGTGTTAGAGCAAAAACAGAAAGAATTTGCTGATAGATTAGATGTAGATTTTTAAAAAGTATATATAAGGGAAAAATGTCACTTTCCAATTTTTTTAGGGAAATAGCTATTTCTAAGCATATATAAATACCATAACAAAATATTTGCTTCCTATATTAAAATCATTCATGTCTTATTCAATACCTTTCAATTTTACTATTTTTAACAAAGAACATCTCACAGTGGTGAGCCTAATTTTATCTTTGGAAATAATTTATTTGTGTTAAAAATGAGCAAGTACCTCAGCATTATTTTTATAAGTATTATTTCCAATGAGGTAGCATGCTACTTTGTAAGAGTTTTGTGCAGAAGTATAATGATAAAAAAAAAAGAAACTATAGAATAATGAGTGAAGGAAAACAATGAAACAAAAATTTAGAAATGATCTTAAAATATTGACAAAACCATATATACGAAATATAACCAATTTAAAAGGGTTTTTATTTTTTAACTTTTGTTGAAGTATAATATACACACAGAGAAAAAAATTTTATACTATAAGTGAACAATTGATAAAATTTCTAATACTAACCAGTAACTAGTACTAAAAAAAGAAACATAAAATAAATAATACCTCAGAAATCATTGTCCCGCTCTCTTTTAGTTACTCTCCCCAAAGGGTGACCACCATTCTTACAGGAAAAAGCATATGCTGGTGCTGCCTTTTAAAATACTTTGCACATAAACTAATTTATTCAACATGTAATATTTTGTATCTGGCTTCACTAACTCAACATAATATTTGAAAGAATTATCTATATTGATGGGTTGAATGTCAATCTCATTAATGTATTTTGTGGTAGATTGTGTTTTCAAAGATGGTCACAGCAGTATCTCCCAGCCTCGATGATCTTCAGACTCACCTTGCTACTTCCAAGGGATGGAGTCTAATTCCCCTCCCCTTGAATCATCGTAATCTTAATGACATGTTTCTAATCAATACAATGTGGCTTATTACATTGCAATTTTTATTGGCATTTCCCCAATGTCCTATATTAATGTGCAAATTTTCATTTGTTAAACCATAATTTGGATATCCACTTCAAAAGTAAGCATTTTAACTTAGTTTTCTTTTTCTTATTATTTAAGAATTCTCTATCTATTCTGAATCTATGCATTAAAAATAGCTTCTACTCTGGTTTGCCCTTTCAATCTCTTAATGATGTCTTGAATGAACAAGAGATATTAATATTAATATAGTCCATTTTATCATTTTTTTCTTTTAAAGCTTTTAATACACTATTTTAAAGCTCTATGCTTAACCAAAGCTGTTAGGTTATTCTCCTCTGAAAGCTCTGTTGTTCTACATATCATATTTATATTTTCAATATAGTTGGGCTTTTTGTGTTTAATGTGAGAAATTTTGAATCTGTGACAAATAGGAAATAAGAGACCTGCTTTTCTTATTGATAACTGTTTATTGAATAGACTGTCATTTCTCAATGCACTGCACTGCTATCTTTGTCATAAATCAGTATTATACTTCAAAACTTTATCATTGCCTACCTGTACTTTTCCAATAATATCCTAACCAATCAGCCTGGGCTCACTGCTCTAAATCATTCCTAAGAACCAGAAATCTAATGATATCGGTCCTCTCTTTAGCAGCTTTTAAGGTTTCTAATGCCTAAAACAGTCTTTCTCCTGGTTTAAACCTTATAAATGCAAATCCTGTGGGTCCTCCATCAAATAAAATGACTCAAATGTGGAGAAGAGTTGCTGGCAGCAGAGCTCTCAGCATTCTGCATTTTTAAAAAGAAATACCAGGTATTATGCACTTAGAAATATGTGATCCACTGTTTATCAAAAGGCAATATCCCATCGTATCTGTGGAAATAGAAATGGTCCTCTCTGATCCAGTTTCCATTACCTATTTTATGTTCTACTCGATAGCTCCATCTGCATTTAATGTTTCAAACAACATAATTTAGTTCCCAACACACATACCATGCTATTTGATTCATTTATGTATTTGCATATATACTGCCATCGGGGTAGGACATTTCACCACCCTCTACAAAGACATAGTAAAACCCTTTATATTCCAGAATCTAGTGCACTATTTACTTCTGCTGTTCTGTCTTTCCTCATATTGTTCTGTAAGCTTTTCAAACCCTCATAAAAATAAAATCACTTTCACTTCTTCATTTCTTAGTAGAAAAATAAGCCACATTGCTTATGACTAACTTCTATTCCCAAGACTTAAACAAAAACTAAAGTACTGTATTTTTTGTGTATTAGACACTGGTTTTTTTTCTAAAATCCCTAGACTGAAAATTAAGGGGCATCTTATACACAAAAGTTAGCCAAGGAGGGAGCCGCGCGAGGTCTAGCTGCTCATATTTGTCAAACAGATTTCCTCCAATCATGAGCCTTATGGTTACTGACATCAGCTGATGCTGTAATTGGAGGTGGAGATGAAGAGTGCGCAGATGCAACAGGGACCAGAGTGTTCTGAGCCCATAAAGATGTCAAAAAATAAAAAGATAAATACTGGCAAACAATTGACTTTGCAAAATTCAAACTGAATGTAATCAGCTATGCAAAAGAGCATGGAAATAGAGCTACAGAGAGACAATTTGGACCTCCTCCCACTGAGTGTCTGATCAGACAGTAGAGAAAACAGGAAGAACAACTCCTTAAGATGCCAAAAAAGAAAAAGGCCTTAAGAGGAAAACCAGCAAAATGGGCAAACTTGGAGCAGAGGCTTAAAACTTGTATTATGGAGCAGCACCAGAGTGGCTTATGTATGTGAACCAAGCTTATTCAATGTCAGGCAAGAATGTCTGCAAGCAAAATGAACATCATTGATTTTACAGAAAAGGCAAAATGGTGCTTCAATTTCATGAATTGTGCAAGTTCAAGAGAAGGGATGGATGAATGAATACATTATGGCCATTTGGTTTGTAAAGGTTTGGTCCAGAAGACCTGAGGGGCTCTTAAAGAAGCCAGCTCTACTTGTCTTTGATCAGTTCCAAGCACATTTAACAGAAAAGACAAAAAGGGTCACATCAGATTTGCAAACACACCTAGCAGTTATTCCTGGTGGACTTACAGATCAGCTACAGCCACTAGATGTTTCAATTAAGTCATTTAACACCCTGATGAGAGAAGAATGGAGTAGATGGATGCAAAAAGCAGGTGATAAGTTGACACTGACAGAAAGAGTGGAAAAAAAACCAACCATTACTGAGGTCTGAAATTGGGTCCTAAACTCATGGTATGGTGTCAAACAAGAGGTGATTGTGAAGTCCTTCAAGAAATGTGGAATCAGCAATGCCATGTACGGAACTGAGGATGATGTCACATATATAGACAGTGACTCAGAATTCAGCAGTGATACAATAGAAGTTGAAGAAATTGTTATGTCTGGAACTAATAGTGATAAAGAAGAGAGCAGTGATGCAACAGAGGCTGAATAAAGTGATATGCTGCATAATATCATAGTACTGGTATGTAAACATTACCTGGGGTAATTATTAAATGAAAATGTGTTCTGTTTTATGTTTAAAATATTGATTTCTTAATTCTGGGTTGGAAAAGTGTGTGTGTGGCGGGGAGTCTTATACATGGGGGCATCTTGTACACGGAAAAATATGGCATTTTGCTTGTGACAGGTTGCTCTCTAAATCTGAACAATGATTAACAGAAGAGCAAAACTTCTAGAATCTCAGTCCTGATGAGCACCTGCCTTATTTTTTAAAATTTTTAATTGATTTTTAGAGTGAGAAGAAGAGAGAGGGATACTTCATCCATCAGCTGTCTTCTGAATGCCCCCTACTGGGGATCGAACCTGCAACCCAGACATGTGCCCTGACCAAAAATCGAACTGGTAACCTCTTGGTTCTTCCGTCTATACTCAACCCTTGAGCCACACCAGCCAGGCCACACTGGCCTTCTTAATTTTAATATTCTCATTAATTTTGTTGCAAAAAAAATGTTATTCAGCTGTATCTGTTAGAAATCAGTAGAAAATTATATTAAACCTAAGATCTGCCCTGGCCAGGTAGCTCAGTTAGTTAGAGACTCGCATAAAGTTTGTGGGTTCGATTCCTGGTTAGGGCACATACCCAGATTGTGGTTCTATCCCTGTGTGTGTGGGTGTGGGGGCACAGGGGGGAAGGGTACATGTGGGAAGAAACTCATTGATGTTTCTCTCTCTCCTCCCCTTCCACTCTCTCTAAACTCAATAATAATAATAATAATAATAATAATAAGCCCAAGCCCCAAACGTATCCTCGGGTGAGGAATAAAAAACAAACAAAAAACTAAGACCTGATACAAATGTTTCTTGAAAAGATTATCTTATAAAATGTTCTGGGAAGTGATATATTGTTGAATGGTAAAATAAACAAATGTTAAGTTTTCTTTTAAACCTTGTATGTTTTATAATTTTAAAAATTGCAGCTTAATAACTGCAGCCATGTGAAAGAAGTATGAAGCAGAGGATGTCACTGCTTTTCTAATGTCATGCAAATATAATTCGTTATTAAAATATTTCCTGAGTTTCTGATGTTTGTATTTGAGCACCTTGAGGGATAGGAAATGATCACACTTCCTCTGCATTCTCCACATAGCACATGGCAACACTGAGCACAGAGCTATTCCTTAATAAATTCTTCATTAATGAGCATTAGCTACTGTGTGCCCTGAGCTTTTGGAGTACCAGTGAAATCAATAGGGACAAGTGACAAGAGACAACGTGGGTAGAGCAGAGTCTGCCAAGAGCCTCTGACAGCCCTGACTTAATCATTCATATTCTCATATAATTTAATTTTTAACTTTACTAACACCCAGGCAAGGGGGTAAACATATGAATATTTGTCAAACACTAAATTTGTTATGTACTTTCAACATACATTATTTTACTTAGTACGAAATAAGATTGTGTGGTATAGTGGACATGTATTTTACAGATAAAGAAGCTAAGGGTCAATAACATTAAATAATATGCTTGATATTATTTAGTAAAAATGTAGTGTGCACAGAGCTTAATGCCTCCCTCACTTTAAAGTAAGTACTTAATCTTCCTCACTCCTGTGCTTCTGTTCCACTGATGTAATAGTGCTTCAGAAGTAACTTAACTACTAAAGCTGAATAGATACGTGTCCTGTGTCCAAGAAATTCCACTCCCGGCTTACATACAACACAGACATATGTACATACATTCACCAAACACATGCACATATGTTTATAACAGTGTACTTTGTAATATAAAAAAACTAGAAGAAACTTAAATTGTCAATCAATACACTTATATAATCTGGTGGAATGCAATACAATACGAAAAAATGAATTATGGGCATTTGCAACCACATGGGTAAATTGGACAGACAAAATAATATTGAAAGAAGTCACTCAAAAATTAAAAGTGCTGTACAATCCCTTCCTTAAGAAGTTCCAAGCAGGCTGCAGTGCACTCTGGGACAGTGTGGGCTGCAGCAGGGGCTGGGTTCCTGATGCCAGGGCTAGGCTATGTGCTGACCTCCTTGTGGTATATGGATGGCTATGTGCACTTGGTAAAAATGCAACCTATAATTTGAGTACTTTCCTGTAGAATACAGGAAAAAATATTTCCTCTGACTTTCTTATTTTAATATATGCTTGGGAATATAACTAACAAAGTAAATTTGTAAGCACATAAATAATTTAGATAACACCTGGTTAAGAATTTGCAACATAATTTTGTTAAATAATATGTCAAACATAATATCTCAAGACTGCCGTTTCCTGAATTCAAAATATAAATAAAACTTTATGAGACTCATTATTTCAGGTATCCCCAACATTGTTAGTGGAAAGTGATGACTGACATTCATTTGTCCTATGTCCTCTGAATTAGTTAAAACAATGGTTTTTCACGGCTATAGCCTGAGACAAAGACAACATGAAAAACAGCTGCAGACTTTTTAATTTTTTCTCTCCCAGATGAAAAGGAATAATATATGTAAGCACCTGTGTATTTAGCACATTTTAGTGAAGATTAGCAATATGGAAAGATGAGGTGAAACTTAAATTTAGATTTCCTTGTTTCTAAAAAAAAAAAAATATTTCTGATACTTTAGTCAACTGAGTTTTCAGCTTTTAAAAGAAAAGGGAGGGAGGGAGAGAATGGAGAGAGAGAGAGAGAGAGAGAGAGACATCCATGATGAGAGAGAATCATGGATCGGCTGCCTCCTGCAAGTCCCCAACTGGGGATCAAGCCCACAACCCAGGCATGTGCCCTTGATGGAATCAAACCTGGGACTTTTCAGTTCGCAGGCCAACACTCTATCCACTGAGCAAAACCATCTAGGGCAGGACTTGATTTTTTAATGCAACACACCTTATTTCTCTCTCTCTCAACCCAATATGATGGACTCTGGAGGAACCGATCCCACAGAGGAGTTCTTAGCCTCCCTGAGAATAGACAAAACTTGAACTTATGTACATTTCCCCATAAAAGAAGGTTGTTTTTCAGGATCTCAGCCATTTTTATATTCCATTAATGACTGTTAGTATAAATGGAAAGAAGCAATAGGAAAATTCTTTTTCTGTGATAATGAAATAGCACCAACGTTAGAAGGCAGAAGCTATTACCAGTTTTACTTTTTTAAAAAAAAATTTCCTTGCATTTTTATTAACAAGATATAGTAAATCCAACATTAATTGCAATGATATAGGCCATTGTGAGCAAATTCATTATTTTAGTATTATGATAACATGAATAGAGATGAATAAGTACTATATGTTCAAATGCTATTATTAAAATATTATCTTATAGAGAGGAAACCATTCCTTTCAATTATTGTTAACAATTTATATGCATCCATATACTTCCAAGGCTTTGTTTAAAATTGCATGGATGCTTACTCATAATTTCTCACCAACAATAGTAGGAGAGTAAAAACTATAATTATAGCCCACATTTTAAAATATTTAATCATTACTCAAAATTCTTATTCTATTCTATGCATATAATTTTATTTGGAAGAAAATGTGTGACATACCTACAATAAAACATTTCTTTCATGTATTTACTATTTAGAATTAAGTGGATGTTTCAGTATAAAAGAACTTAGCTCCTAAAATCTGGTTACATGTTTTAGATTCTCTAGTACCTACCTGCAATATTTATGTGGGGAGAAAGCATTTAACATAATTTTAAAAATAGAAAATATGTTTATGTTATAAAAATTAGCAACTATATGAAGGTGACTACAGATGTACTAAGTTTATCAAAACCTAATGATTAACATTATTTTGAGAAAGTTATCTCTCAGTAACAAAGGATCTTAGAAAACTTTAATACCACTTATTATATTCTCAAGTAATTTTGAAACAGTGTCACTTACTGTAATTCTATCTTTCTTTTTAAGGACAAATATAATAATTATTATTTAATAAATTTGCCATTTGCTAAGATTTATTCAGAGAGTTACCAATTCATTTTCTCTCCATTTCTTCTTGTATCAGAAGCATTCCTTCGGAGATCACTTTCCTATGCCTGAGGGATATCCTTTCAAATTTCCTTTAATGATGGCACATTTTTCATAGTCCTAAAAAATTCTTTGGGGAAGCCCTAGTTGGCTTGGCTCAGTGAATAGAGTATTGGCCTGTGGACTGAAGGGTCCCAGGTTCGATTCCAGCCAAGGGCACATGCCTGGGTTACAGGCTCGATCCCTAGTAGGGGGTGTAGTGGTGTGCAGGAGGCAGCCGATCAATGATTCTCTCTCATCATTGATGTTTCTATCTCTCTCTCCTTCTCCCTTCCTCTCTGAAATCAATAAAGAAATATATTTAAAAAAATTCTTTGGGGTATACAATTCTGTGGTTTTCCTTTCAGTACCTGACTTCCTTTGTTGCTGTAGAGAAGTAAGCTATCAGTCTTACTATACCTCCTTTGAAGGATATTTTTCCCTTCTGACTGTTAAGATTGTTCCTCAGTTTCACTACATCTTGCTTAATATGTATATATTTTTTACATATTTGGCTTGGAATTCAATGGTATTCATGAATCTGTGGCTATGCCCTTTAATTCTGGAAAATTCTTATCCATTATTACTTCCACATTACCTGAGACCCATCCTTACTAATCTTCTTTTATTACAATTAAACTTTCTCATTCTATTTACCACATTGCTTAACTTCTGTCAAGTATGTTTGGACTTTATCATTTTTCTGCTATATTCTTGATACTTTTGCTGCCTTGTTTTCCAGTTTCTTTATTGTACTATTAACTCTGTTTCATTAGCTTATGAATCTATTCATTGGGTTTTTATTTTAGACTATATATCTGGTGCACCGATTTGTGCACCAGTGGAGTCCCTCGGCGTGGCCTGCACCCTCTTGCAATGTAGGACCCCTTGGGGGATACTAGGCTGCTGGTTTTGGCCTGATCCCTGCAGGCCAGGCTGAGGGACCTCACAGGTGCACAAATCTGTGCACCGGGCCTCTAGTATGCATATAAGATCTTTGGTTAATCTCTTCCCATCCTCCACCCTTCCTTCTGAGATTCATCAATCTGTTCCATGTTTCCATGCCTGTGCATTGAGCATCTGCCCCTGGTAGTCAGTGTGCGTCATAGCTACTGGTTGAATGGTCGAAGCATCATATATATAGACTAGAGGCCCAGTGCACAAATTCGTGCATGGGTGGGGTCCGACCTGCCCCCATCAGGGCCAATGGGCTGGGCTGGCCAAGGCGGGGAGGGGCCATGGGAGGTTGGCCCCAGATCAGGGTTGGGGGGCCAATCAGGGGTGGGGCTGGCCTGGGGGTGAGGCCTGGAGAAGACTCACTGAGCTGGAGCTGAGCATGGGCCTTGGGCTTCCCAGGGAGGACAGCCTCAGCATGGAAACAGAAACTACTAGAAGGCTCTGCAAACAGGCTCTGATTTCCCTTTGGCCAGGGGGACTCAGAGTTGGTGTCTCTGTGTACATTAGACACAGCCCAGTAGTTGCCTTTGCCTGTTGGTCAAATCCATTGCATTGAAAAACTTGTTCCCCTTCTTCTCTTTGGGCCCTTACAACAAATACAGGCCAATTGGAACACACAGGCCCCAGTGGCAAAGCCAGGCCCCACAATCACCTGAAATTTAGGCCTAAGACAACTGCGTAGCAATCTCCACAGAACAGAACACACTGTTTTATAGTCTTACTTCTCCCCTAAAATGTGCCCAGCTGCTCCTCTTTAGGTGGGATAGATTGAACTAAGGAACCAAAGACTGAGTTTCCTTTGAGGTGGGATCCACTGGGAGCCGGCTGGTGGCAAGGCGCCTCTCCGGGGCTGCCTTTCCCCCAAGCTTGGTGTGCTCTATTTCTGGTCTATTTCTGGCAGTGCTGGGTCTTGGGCTGCTGGTCGGGCGGCAGGTCCACAGGGTTTCTCTCTGCTGCCTTTCTGGCTGCCCGAGCAGTACCCCCCAGCCTGGAGTACCAGGAGGCTGTCCTAGAGCCAGGACTCAGGGGGTGAAGGAGCTGGCCCCTGCCGAGAAGAACCCACAGGTGGCCAGTCCGAGTCCCCCTCCCTGCTTCTCAGTCTCACTCGGGTGGATCGGGCCAAAGATGGATCGGGCCAAAGCCTGCTTGCCCGAGACTGGTGCCATGTGGGGAGGGTTCCAGCAGGGAGAGGGGCGCCCTGACCTGCCATCCTTGGTGATGATCATCCTCATGCCCAGATGATAGAATTGGTTCCACAGACCCTTCATCTCAAGCTGCACGCTCATGCTGGCTCATGTGTTCTTCTTTACCTGTGCATTCTTCTTTAGCAGGAGGAGTAGCAGTCCAGCCCTGCAGAAGCTGCGGGGGGAGGCTGCAACCCTGGGGCCTGGGGGAGGCTGCAACCCTGGGGCCTGGGCCAGGCTGAAGGCACCATGCCTGCTCAGGAGCCGTTGTGGAGCCACTCCTTCCTGCAGCGTCCAGCACCGCCAGCACCTTCCGAGGCCCTCCACTGACACTTCCCACCTCTCCATGGTAGGCTGCCCGTCACTTCCGCAGGAGGGGGGAGGGGGGAGCCGCAGCGTGCCACCAGGAGCCATGCTGCTTCTACAGGAGCCGTGTGGCTTCTGCGGGAGCAGCGCGGCTTCCGTGGGAAGTGGAAGCCTGCATGGGCATCGGAAGGGAGCCGGGCTTCTTCAGTGGGAGGAGGCCTGCTGTCTCCTCTCCAGGCCTGCACTCAAAGCAAGTGTCCTGCCCCGCCCCTGCTGCTCTGTGCTCGCTGCCCATGGCTCTCTGTTGCTGCGGTAACAAAGAAAGCATCCCGCCAGGCCGCTCATGCTGCCCACTTTCAGCAAAAGCCCCCCGAGGACTCAGGGACTCCAGCGAGGCTGAGGGGACTGGGTGCCACCATATTTGTGGCCGCTGAGTGGTGGTTAATGTGCATATTACCCTTTTATTAGATAGGATTACTCAATAATTAATTTATTCAACTTCTACTCACCTTTTCTCCCCAAATCAGCAAGGTCACAGTATAGTGCCTGTTTTCTGCAGAGGTTTTAGAGATTAAACAATATGCATTTGAACAAAATAACCTGAGCTGTTTATAAGTATGATGATTCTGACATTTTAAGTCTTGGTGGGTGTATGTTTATTGTCTGTTTTAAAAGCTCATTTTTACTCATGGTGTTTTTTCCTCAGGTACTTTGTTATTTTTTTATTCTAAACTTCAGTTTTTCCTTGAAAAAATTTATTGAACTTTTAGGGAGCACATGAGACTTGGTTGGAAGGTTTGTAAGGAGGGCATTCTGATAAAAGGGAAGGACATCTGCCCTGTTTATCAAAATTCCAACTTAGGGGAGTGTCAAAGGTGGCGCCCCTAATTATTCCTTGACCTTTCCAAACAAGTCTGTGTATGTGCAGACCCCTGGGTGTTTACTGGAATCCTTATGCTTAATCCCTGGATGCCCTTGCCTAGAGGACAATGTAAACACATGTGTCCTCCCAAGATTACTCACCTTATTGATTATATCTAAAGATAAAAAGGCCAATTAAACCCGAATGAGGCAGGCAATCGAGGTTGCCAGGCTTCTTCATAGTGAGACTGAGTTGGAGTAATCTGTCCATCCATTGTTCAGGGGCTGCTGGTCAGACCTGGCAAGGTGGTGCCCGTGTGAGGAGCCCCGGCATTGAACTATTTTTGAGTCCTAGAATAAAGTTTTATTTCTCCAGAGAGAAAAGCAATTTGCATTTGCTTTTAGTTCTTTTTAGCATGATAGTTTATCTGACCAAACTAGTCTGCCATAATATGGGAAATGACAGTCTTCATGCCATTAACTAGCAAATATTTTAAACATAAATAAAATTCTCTCCAAAATGTTATATTGCATTGAGTACGTCTTTTAGCTAATATTCCAATTTTAACATTAATTTGTGTTCTCTTGGGGGCATGATAGAAAGACTGGTTTGTAGCTTTCCTTTCATTTCTTATTTTCTCTTATTATTTTTAATTTGTTTTCTTCTATCTCTCTTCTTTAGGACAACATTTTCATGGCCCCATTACCCTAACATACATATTTTACAAATGTTTACACATTTTTAAACATTGGGTTTGTTTTCTTAATATTAATTTTTAAATCTTTACTTGAGAATATGTTTTTATTGATTTTAGAAAGAGAGGAAGGGAGAGGGACCCTAGACATGTTAGTGGTTCAACCTTAGTTTCTTCTATGTAATATGAGAGTGATAATACTGACTTTATCATACTACTAAAAATATCTAAAATTATATATGGAAAACACTACACACATATTAGGGACTGGGTTTTTTAAAAAATATATTTTTTTTTATTGATTTCAGAGAGGAAGAGAGAGGGAGGAAGAGATAGAAACATCAATGTTGAGAGAAAATCATTGATCAGCTGTCTCCTACATGCCCCCATTGGGGCTCAAGCTGGAAACACAGGCATGTGCCCTTACCAGGAATCAAACCAAAGACCCCCCGTTTCATAGGTCGATGTTCAATCACTGAGCAACACCGGCTGGGCAAGACTGGGAAATTTGTACCTTCTGTTAATAGTGTTGATTTTGTTGTGGTTAATTTGATCTTCCTGGTATTTCATGTGTTTATATCTCATAATTTAAACATTAATTTATACCTTTTCACTCACTTATATAATTACTTGCCAGGTGGGTAAAATGTATTATGTATTGTACAAGGCACTCTGGAACAGATAGGAAGCTACAGAGTCAGCTCAAGGGATCTATAATTCATATAAGAAGCTTGCTTTTTCTGGAAACTGGATGAATAACATCGTCCACTACTATTTACCAATATGTATAGTTGTGATCAATAAAGGTGATTAAAGTAGACATTTTTAAGGAAAATTTTTAAAAACCTTTCATTAATGATCACTAGAGATGAATATGTAGCTGGGGAAAAGTTTTACACTTAAGTTTTTATAGGTGTGCATGTGTTCAGGTGAGCAAAGAAGGAAACAAGCAAAGGAAAGGACATTGATTAGTTATTGTTCAACAAATATTAACTGAGCACTTACTCTGAAGCAGGAACAGTAAGTGGTGCTCCAGGTTAGGATTATAGATACTTGACAGGTAAACATATGTTCATGGTTCTCTGGTAGGAAGAAGAGAGGAGGTGTGATAGAATTCCAGCCTTGAATTTTCTCAGTGCTCCCTCAGATAGTCCAATCAACCCAGAACAATTTGTTTACCTATTCAGGCCAACATCAAAGACATGTGGTAGCAGGTGTTCGTAGCTCAGAAATGGTCCACTCAACTGAACAGGAATTACCCTCAGAGTAGCCATATATTTACCCTTGCTCACCACAAGGGGGTGAGACTCAAAAGAACCTACCTGTTATACATCGAAGGATGAATTTATTCAATTGTCTTTGAAAATTTTACTAGTAAAGCTCTTGTCATTAGGCACTAAAGTAGGAATTTTTACAGGATTTGTTCATCAGTTTCTTATTTTTCAAGGCACTCTAATTTATTAAAATATATTTTACAAACTATGCAACATTCTTACCCATTGAGACTTAAAGAAACCGTATAGGCAAAGATTTTTCCCTGACTCATTCCTCCCAAAAGACACACTTTACCTTTTGTCCTCAAATCTATCTAGTTTCCCGTGTCACCTAGTAAATGTTAAAGTCTCTATTAAAAGACTCAAATTGTGAGGATAAGCCCAATTTTGCCCAATTTACTGCCATTAGACTTATTACATATTGAATTACATAGATTAAGATGTGGAGATCCACCCTAGCCAGTTTGGCTAAGGGGTTAGAGCATCAGCCAATGGACTGTAAGGTTGTGGGTTTGATTCTAGCCAATGGCACATACCTTGGTTGCAGGCTCAATGATCCCAGGCCCCAGTAAGGAAGTGAGCAGGAGGCAACCAATCGATGTGTCTCTTTCACATGGATGCTTCTCTCTCTCTCTGTCTCTTCCCCTCAATTTCACTCTCTCTAAACATCAATGGAAAAAATATCCTTGAGTAATCAACAACAAAAAGATGTGAAGATACAGGATAAAGTTAACTTTATTTGAAAAAATAATATAACTTCTCCCAAATTTGTTGTTATATATTACTATCCAGAGAGAATATTACCCAAATCAAGACATATAATGCATCTTGCAATTTTGACTAGAATTTTGAGAGAAAGGAGCAGATATTCAATAAAGAATTATAACAGCATAATGTTCAGCTTTTTAAATGCATTTACATCTTCATGTGAACAGCATAAAACCTGTTTTTCTTTATCCCAAATGCTCTTCTACCTTAATTATCTCTAAAATCTCTATGCTATTATTTTTTAATTCCAAAGGATGGATAAAATTTACGTATGGTAATTTTATATTTCAGATGGATTACATGGAAAGTATATTTTTAATAAAATTTTACTTGATTTTCAAACATTATTGTGAAAATACAGATTTAACTGATAATTTATATTTGTCACAAATGATATGGAAGAAAAAGTCTGCTGATGATCTTTGAAGTCAAGTAATTCTATAATTAATAAAAAGTTTCAAACATAGTGTTTTAACTCCAACTTTTTATAAGTAATAAATTACAAAATCCTAAATGACTACCTAGAAGCAATACACATTCATATTATTAGTGTTAATGTTATTTCTGTCCTGATGAGAAAACATGATAATTTCTTTCACAGTGCTGGTTTTGTTCCTTTTACTATGGTGAGTTTTAAAGCATTTATACTTTTTACTTTTTTCCTTTGGGATTGAATATACATTTTTCATAATTGGCTTTAAGTATATGTAGTTTCTTTTATGCATAATTCCCTAATAATTTATAAATAGTGCACAAAATATTTTAGCTATAGAGAAATGCCTCAAAAACTAAGCTATTTTTGCTAAAACTGGGAAAACAGGTACAGAAAATCTACCTGGTAAAAGAGGAAAGAAGGTTCATAAAGTTGAATCCAATTAAATGTGAAAAAAATTGAAATGTAATCAACAGTATTATATCTCAAAATAATATCTATACTAATAAAAGGGTAATATGCTAATTAGAGTGGACATCTTCCAGACACGGTGGTGGGGATAGAGGCAGAAATGGTTAGGGAGGATCAGGCTGGCAGGGGAAGGCAGTTGGGGGCAACCGAGCCAGCAGGGGAGGGTAGTTAGTGGTGAGATCAGGCCAGCAGGGGAGGGCAGTTAGGGGCAATCAGGCAGGCAGACAGTGGCAGTTAGGGGTGATCAGGCAGGCAGGCAGGTGAGTGGTTAGGAGCCAACAGTCCAGATTGCTGCTGGTTTAGCAGTCAGACATCCCCAAGGGGTCCCCGATTGGACAGGTTGCAGGCTGGGCTCAGGGAAACGCCCCCCCCTCCCACACACACACACACAAATTTCATGCACCAGGCCACTAGTGTTACTATAATAAGGATGGTCAACTGGGATACCTACAAAACAGAGTGATAAAAGCAACAATTTGACACTACTTATTCAATTTACTACCCCCAGTTCAGCTTTGAGAGATGCTAGTATTATAAATAACTGTATTCTCTTGGGAGGTGATATCTGTTGTGAGACACCAATGACTCACTGTACCCATGATAATCTCACCCTCTTTTGCTTAGATATGCCATTTATCCAAACACCTTTCTGAATTCTTATTCTATTTTGGGGGGCGGGGGCAGGGGGTTTACAATTTTAGAAATAATAGAGGGAAGACAAATTTAAATAACTCTAAAGGAATATGATCTGTGGAAAATTTTGTGTTTTGATTATATAGTTTATTCATCATTCTTTTATAATTTTAAGAATTTAGTTAAATTCAAGCAGTCCTCCCCTGATGGCATTCAGTTTGAGTTAAGAATCTAGATTGAGTTTGTGCACATGCATGGTGAGACTAAAACTCTGAGATGCATGACCAATTACATCTTAACTGATAGGTCTTGCCCTAGAAGCCCACTGATTCTTCACTATGTATACCTACACCATGTATGTGTTATGGGTTGTGAAGTCTCTTTTATTTATTGTCACCCTATTTGGGGATTCTGGAAAATATAAATTAGGACTAGAATAATTAGGAAGCTCCTATCAGTCATCATCACACCTATTAAAACTCAATACAAATTTCAGGGTGCATGGGATGGAACATATGAATAAATCCCAATGTATTTACAGTTTGGGGTGAATTTCAGAAATTTTTCTTTTTAAAATAAATTCAAGACAATAATATAAGAGAAATCTCAAAGCAATATATGGCCAAATACCAACTAATGATGTGGGAAGGATATGGTGAGAAATCAGAGGAGAATGAGGGCACATTTTATGGTGGTGATTGGCAGCCCCACGGATAACAACAGAAACTTTGTTTCAGAGAGGCTATGTGCACAATTTGCTAAACTTGGGCACGATACAAGTTCTACTAGATTCTGATCTGTTTCTAAAGGGAAAATTATAATTTCTGCTGAGGGATTACACGCAGTGCTAAACAAATAACCCAGTTTGCTTCCTGTATAATTTTGTGACTACTAGAAATCTGTCAGAAATAGTCTTCTTCCCTGAAGTCTTGTTCTCTGAAATATTTCCAAATCCTCTCTATTTGGAAAGGCTAATCTTATATCAATAATCAGATACAATCTTATGTATCCCATGTCACACCAGCTGCTAATAGAAATATGCTGTTATCTAAATATACTAACCTGCTCTAATGTCTTAATCATTCTCTAGTGATTCCGACTTTTGTTTGTTTTAATAGGAAATCTGTGTATATTCTTATTTATCTTTAAACACTGAAGATAGATGACTTTTGGAGGGGTTATCATGGTAAGAACACTTAACATACATACCATATTAACAATTTTTAAGTGTGTGATACAGTATTGTTAATTATATGTACAGTGTTGTATGGAAGATCTCTATAAGTTATTACTGTTTCATACCAGAAACTGTATACCTGTTAAACGTAACTCTATTTCCCCTCACCCCAATCTCTGGCAACCACCATTTTATTCTTCATTTCTATGCCTTTGACTATTTTAGATACCTCATATAAATGGAATCATGTAGTATTTGCTTTTCTGAGAGTGACTTTATAAATAGGAAGAAAAAGTACTAAAATATTTGACAAACTAAACCTCTAACTGGGTGAGCCATAACTTGTTGGAGGACACCTTTCTCCACAGTACAGAAATACAATCAAGAGGCAATAAATGCACTAAAATTTATGCAAGAGTAGGCCTTCCTCCCCCTAGCTCAGGGGTGGGCAAACTTTTTGACTCGAGGGCCACAATGGGTTCTTAAACTGGACCGGAGGGCTGGAACAAAAGCATGGATGGAGTGTTTGTGTGAACTAATATAAATTCAAAGTAAACATCATTACATAAAAGGGTACGGTCTTTTTTTTTTAGTTTTATTCATTTCAAACGGGCCAGATCCGGCCTGCAGGCCGTAGTTTGCCCACGGCTGCCCTAGCTGCTGGCACCGGCTTCCCTCTGACATACCCGGGACCTGGCTGCTTCCCTCCTCCTGCCCTACACAGGCACCTGGGATCCGGGCTGGCTTCCCTCCAGCCCCAGCTTCGTCAGGAAGGATGTCCAGAATGACGTTCAGAAGACATCTAGTCTAATTAGCATAATATAGATAGATAGATATCTCCTATCTAATAATAGACAAACAAAGTAATTGACCATACCTTCTCTTCGCCTCCCATTGGCTAATTGGTGTGATATGCAAATTAACCACCAACAAAGACGGCAGTTAATTTGCATATGTAGGCTCCAAACGGCGGAGTGAAGACTGAAGATGAGTCAGAGCCACAAAGACAGAAGGCGGCTCTGGCCAGAGCAAAGGCCTGGGTCCCGGGTGCCAGAGGAAAACCGGTGCTGGCAGCCAGGAGAAGTGAAGGCCTATTGCACAAATCTCTTTGTGCAACAGGCCTCTAGGATATAGATATAGATAGATAGATATTTATATATATATTTAACAATCTCAATGTTCAGGTGTTTATTTTTATTAAAAATTATATACATGTATATGATTGGACAATTATATTTTGAAAGAAGTTTTGTACATTGATTTTTTAAATTTATTGTTGGGAATTTTAACCAGCATTTTTAATCTTTCCTAGCCCCACCACTATTTTTTACCCTTTCCAGAACCATCATGGAACTGACCAGTTTTGTTTCATTTTTATATATAGTTGGAAAAGTGTTTTGACTATAATAACAAGTAGCTAAGCATGGCCACATTTGTTTGTTTGTTTGTTTCCATGTTTGTGTATTTTCAGTAGAAAGGGTAAGAAGAAGAAGAACTGTTCTTATCCCCCCAAATAGCCAGCGGTTTATTTTTATGTCTCTGTCTACCATGCTGTGTAGGTATTCCAGTGCTCTTGTATCCCCTCAAGCCTTTGTTGGTACTAAGTATCTGCAAAAAGTATTTCTTGAAATAGCTTATTTATTTCACCAACATCAAAAATACCTATAACATATGAAAACAAGCTTTTAAGATCTGAGATGTTAAATATTTATATAAAAATATTCTTTCTCAGTATTTTAAATTAATTTCTCAAGGTGATTCATTTATGTATTCCCACATTACATTTGTTAAATTAAAAAATAGGCAACCATAAAATTAACAAAAAGGAGCACTCCTCTAAGACTATTCATGTAGTACATTTTAAGTTCATTGCTCAGATATAGTATTGCCCCTTTGCCAATGGCCATAACTATGGAGCATCCTGAGTGACATTGTGAGATCTCTCTCTATCACCTTCTGCAATATGTTAAGAGATGAAAAATTTTGAGTAAAAAGAAGTTTAAAAGTTGGCAGCCCCTGGCAATATTCATTAAAGAGTATGGCACAGAAGTTGAAAAGCTCATCATGGAGTTACAGTGAGCATTAACACTGCAGGGCTTCAGCACTTTCCCAGAAAATGTGACCCCGCCAGGCATTCTTTAAACTCCGATTGCCAGGCAAAGCAGAGTACCAAAGGCCGGCGAGAGCAAATGTGATCTTCAGTCAATGACCCCAT
>NW_006287706.1:1517352-1522922 GCF_000327345.1 Myotis davidii
TGTGACATTTGAAAGGAACATTTGGTTAAAACATCTTGCCTGAGATTCTTCCAAGATGCACACTGTTCATCAAATATCTTAGAAAAACATGTACTCATGGATGCTTAGGAAAAAATAATTTAAAAAAGAATATTTTATATTTGCAATATAAGAAGTACTATGCTATGCACCGTAAGTGGATAATCCCACGTAATTCATACATCAACAGTATGAGGAAGGTATTGTTGTAACCCCCATTTTACAAGTGATGAAACTGAGGTGAAATGAAATTAAGTAATTTGCTGAAGATTACATAGCTAGTAGATAACAGAAGTGGGATTCCAACCAAGTTTCTAATGCCAAACCCTGCTTACCTAACTACTATAACTCAGTGTCTCAAAATAACACGAAAATACAACAGTTCAAAGCCTCATTTCTCCTATGTCTATGAAAAGCTACTCTTTTCTTTCCTTCAACTGTTCCCTAGAACGACTATTTATAAAAAAACCTAAATAAGCGTTGAAATGTTCAATTGTTTGACAATAAAACAACTGATTGTGTGCAATTCCTTTTGCTCAAGAATATCATTCAAGTTTTGGTATTCCATACAACTACATAATTTCTTTCCCACAGGCATATTTCTAATTATCCCTTTTTGTTGCCCTTCACAAATATAAAGAGGCTTTTTTTATTACTGTATTTCCCTTCAAAAATGGAATCCTAGGAAATTATGCTTCTTCTGTATTTTAAAATGAACATGAAGTTCATTAAACAAATCTTACACATTTTCTAGGTATAACACTGTGACACTACACCATTGATGAGGTAAGTAAGGGATCCATTTGCTCTGCCAGAAGCTTCATTAGTTCTTGTGAAAAGTGGCAGCAGTCCAATAATTAAAGGGAGACATTCTAAAGTTCTATAGGGAGATGATTATAAATACTGGATTGAATAGTTGTACTCAACCAAATGGATTAGAACTGAAAAAAAAAAGATTTTTAAAGAAACATACAGATAATTATTGTCCATTAATTTTAGTGTTTTATTTTAGATATATTTTTAATCATATATATAAATTATTTAGCCTGATTATCTTTATAATCCTATTTTAAATTTATCAAGGATTTATAATTCAAAAAAGCAAGTCACTACTAGGTACATTAACAGCAGCATTATCTTGCCACCAAGTGGCAGTTTCTTAATTGTGTTGCAGAAGTTTGCATTTTCACAAGTATATCTTTTACATCTTTAATATTTGTTAAAAATCATCAAAGCCATAGCCATTGTGAAAGTGAAAATAGAAGTAACTAATAATATATTCTTTTCAAAAAATATTCATATTTCAGTTAGTTATGATAAAAGGACTTAGTATTTATGCTTCCCAGTTTGTTAGATTGATTCAAATTTCATAATTTTGAAGTATCCAAGATAAACAGGAGGTGATCAGGTGTAAGCACTCTAAAAGATTCATTGAGGACTTTGACTTTGAAGGCATGCTATCATCTTTTAATCTCTGTTAAAGATTGAATTCTGGTCCTCAAAAAGATATGTTGCAGTCTTAACCCCCAGTGTCTCAGATTATGAGCTTATTTGGAAACAGAGTGACTGCAGATCTCATTATCTAAGGTGAGGTCATGTTGGAATAGAATGATCCCCTAGTTCAATGTGACTGGTGTCCTTATGGGAATTTGAACCCAGATACTCAGAATGGGAACATGATGTGGAAGAAACAGGAAAAAATGGCCATGTGGAGATGGAGGCAGAGATCAGATTGACATTTGCGAGCCAAGGGATATTAAGCAACATCACGGGTCAGAGAGCCCTGTTGACACTGTGTTTTCAGGCTTCTAACCTCCAGACCTGTGAGACAATACATTTCCATTCTTTTATAACACACAGTTTGTGGTATCTTGTTATAACAACCTTGGAAAACTGATATAATTCCACTTTAAAATATTTGTACTTGATAACTAGTTACTAGAAACTGCTGGCAAGGCAAAGAGTTATAGAGTGCTTAGTCTTAACTGTGCTTACCAAACGAAAGCCATCTTTATGGAATTGTTAGTTTGCGCATTGTTATCTAGGGATAAAAAGCAATACAGATTCAGAGAAGTGAGAGTCAGGGTGGAGCTTAGAGTGAACAAACAAGAAAACAACTACAGGGACATCCATCTTGGCTAACGCGCTTTATCCAAAGGAAAGCACATTTCTCATATCTTTATTCCTAGAAGTAGTTTTGTAAATTGGAGTTAGACGCCTACCCTTCCACAGAGATTGAGAGGGATGCTATGTTTCTTGATGACATTTCCAAGAGAAGGTTTTCAGGTCTGTGAGCAAGACTGCCTTGGGTTAGTAAATTATTTATATCTCAAAGGGGCAGAGAAAAATATTTGCAGGTACAAGTTTTCTACATAAAAGGTCTAAGAAAAAGGAGGTTCTCTGGTTAGTCCTGGGGGAGAGGACAATTTGGGGCCTATAGGCACAAAGGGGCCTTTGTAAAGTGTAGTCGAGCTGAGGGAAATGTTAAGGCTGTGTGGGTCACTTTATGGTTAGTTCTTTCAAACCTCACAGAAGCTATAGATATAGCTCTCAAGGTCTTCCTCAGTTCAATCTGCAAGCCTGTGATTCTAGCCCCTAAGTGTTCACCTCAGCTTTCCTTTTCTAACTACTGCCAGCCTCCCTGCTATTGGCGAAGCTCCGTCTCCAGCTCAGGCCTGAACCATGGTAATAGCCTCTTTATTGATCTCTTTCCTCCATCATTCTTCTCAGCGATGTAACTGTTTTAGAATTTAAACCTGTTTCTGTCATGTGGCTGCTTAGAGTCTGTCACTGGCATGTCATTGTCTAAAGTACAAAATCCAAGCTTTGAGGAATTGCATTAAGTTGGCTAATTGGGATATTTGTCCCCATTCCTTACAAGACAAATGCCATCACCTGCATAAGAGAAAAGCAACTTGGATATTGTTGAGTGAGAGACTGACTTGATATAATATCACATTCTTGTAATCGAATTCTTGCTGAATTAAGCATGTCATATAATCTCTGGTAACAAAGCCACGTCGTCAGTCAGTCAAAATTAAATTAGAAAAGGGACCTCCTTCTCTACAATCCTACAGTTTATATTAGCAAAGGGGAGAACAAATGTTTTTTTCTTAGGTCTTTTGCCTTTTGGTAAACATGTCTTCTGAACATACAGGAATACAGAGTACTAGAGAGATTATTTATACAATAATTTCAGGTTTTGTTTTTTTATTCTTAACAGTTTTTTGCATGTGGTGGGGGAGGAGGGGTAAAGCGGTGGGGAAGAGATTCACAAGGCTAATACCTCAGGCAGTTTTTCCTGAGTTCTGGTCACCTAGGTCAGTGGTCAGCAAACCGCGGCTCATGAGCCACATGCTCTTTGCCCCCTTGAGTGTGGCTCTTGCACAAAAGCCCACGTGCCAGCACGCATGTACAGTGTGAAGTTGACTTAAAACTTTAAGTAAAATTTATTAAGTTAATTTTAGGGAACATTGTGGAGTGAAAGAAGATGTAGCGTCGAGGATTGAGAAAGGTATGTTGAGATGGTTTGGACATATAGAGAGAATGAACGAAAGGAGATAGACGAAACAAGTATACAAGACGAATATGGATGGGAGAGTTGGAAGGGGTTGACCTCAGCGAACATACCTCAATCAGACAGAGGATGTTTTTAGCAAAGTCCAGCTTAGGAGTACCCTAATTAAGTTAATAACAATGTTCCTACCTACATAGTTTAAGTTTAAAAAATTTGGCTCTCAAAAGAAATTTCAATCTTGTACTGTTGATATTTGGCTCTGTTGACTAATGAGTTTGCAGATCACTGAGCTAGGTAATGAGAGCAACAAAGGTGATGCCCTGCTCCAGC
This sequence comes from Myotis davidii, assembly GCF_000327345.1. Classification (NCBI taxonomy): domain Eukaryota; kingdom Metazoa; phylum Chordata; class Mammalia; order Chiroptera; family Vespertilionidae; genus Myotis; species Myotis davidii. Next base: position 1,521,218 of record NW_006287706.1, read on the forward strand.
AATTCCCACCCCTGGCAAGCCCCTACTGCCCCAGTGTCTGTGTCCACTGGTTAAGCTAATATGCATGCATACAAGTGCTTTGGTTGCTCTCTAATTGCCCCCGCCCCTCCGCCATTTGTCTCTGGATCTATTCTTTTTCATCAAATTATGTTGATCATTATATCCCACACATGAGTGAGATCATGAGATATTTATCATTTTCCAACTGGGTGATTTCACTTAGCATAATGCTCTCCAGTTCCCTCCATGCTGTTGCAAATGGTAAAAGTTCCTTCTTTTTTACAGCAGTGTAGTATCCCATTGTGTAGTTTTACCACAGTTTTTAATCCACTCATCTGCTAATGGACATTTAGGTTATTTCCAGATCTTAGCTATTGTAAATTGTGCTGCTAGAACATAGGGGTGCATATATCCTTTCTGGTTGGTATTTCTGTTCTCTTGGGATATATTCTTAGGAGTGGGATTAATGGGTCAAATGCAATTCCATTTTTTAAAATTTTTTTAATCAAGACGTGGAGTTCCATTTTTAATTTTTTTAGGAAACTCCATAAAGTCTTCCACAATGCTCATTTTTTGATTGGACTGTTTATCTTCCTTTGTTAATATGTATGAGTTCTCTATAAATTTTGGAAATTAGGTCCTTATCAGATATAACATTGGAAAATATGTTCTCCCATGCATTGGGCTTTCTTGTTGTTTTGTTGATGGTTTCTTTTACTGTGCAAAAGCTTTTTATTGTGGTCCCATTTGTTTATTTTCTCTTTAGTTTCCATTGCCCTAGGAGCATTATCAGTGAAGAAATTGCTTCAGCATCTGTCTGAGATTTTGCTGCCTGTGGTTTCCTCTATTATTTTTATGGTTTCCTGTCTTATGTTTAAGTCCTTTATCCATTTTGAGTTTATTTTTGTGTATGTGTAAGTTGCTGATCTAGTTTTATTTTTTTGCATGAATCTGTCCAATTTTCCCAACACCATTTATTGAAGAAATGTCTCGACTCCATTGTATGCTCTTGCCTCCTTTGTCAAATATTAATTGAGTGTAATGGCTTGGTTCTATTTCTGGGTTCTCTGTTCTCTTCTATTGGTCTATATGTCTGTTCTTGTGCCAGGCAGTTTTCAGAACTGTAGCTTGGTAATATAGCTTGATATTTGGTATTGTAATCCCTCCAACTTTGTCCTTATTTCTCAGAATTGTTGTGGCTATTAGAGGTCTTTTTTTATTCCAGATGAATTTTTGGAGAGTTTGTTCTAGATCTTTGAAATATGACATTGGTATTTTAATGAGGGTTGAATTGAATCTGTAGATTGCTTTGGGTAGTATGGGTATTTTAATTATGTTGATTCTACCAATCCATGAACATGGTATGTTCTTCCATTTGTTTATGTCTTCCTCTATCTCTTTTTTCAATGTCCTGTAGTTTTCTGAGTACAGGTCTTTTACCTCCTTAGTTTTTATTCCTAGGTATTATAATTATTTTGGTGCAATGGTAAATGGGATTTTTTGTTTGTTTGTTTGTTTGTTCCTCTTTCTGTGAGTTCATTATTGGTGTATAAAAAGGTCATAGACTTCTGGGTGTTAATTTTGTATCCTGCTACTATTGCTGAATTCATTTATTAAATCTAGTAGTTTTTTGATGGAGTCCTTGGGGTTTTCTATGTACAATATCATGTCATCTGTGAATAATAACAGTTTTACTTCTTATATT
>NW_006287706.1:1523332-1531873 GCF_000327345.1 Myotis davidii
TTCCCAGGTGGGGATATTTCCCTGGAGTTAGGGATTAACGGGACTAAGGAAGGAAATAAATCAGTAAAACCCCTGAACTAAGTGCCCGGCGGGTAGTTAATCACCTTAACTATGAACAACCATGCTTAAACTACATAATCTTTACTTAGGATAATCTCCTTCAGTTACTTCCTTGTAGCTTAACAGTAGAACAGTAGAGTAGTGACCTTGGAATGGAGATAACAAACTAGCCCTAACCTTTGGAATAGAATGGATAGGATTAAAATCAACAGAATTAGATAAAGATAAGATTTTTAGCAAAGGTCAGATAAGAAACCATAAACATAAAACAAGGAACTGCAGAAGGTCAAGGGAGGACCCAAAACATACCATGATATAAAGGCATGCTTATAGAATCAAGTAGTATAAATACAACTGTAACAGAACAATAAAAAAGAACCCAATTATGCTGAACAACTGAACGCTGTCTCCGTGTCCTTCATTCTTTGCTGACACTATCCACACCTTTGGGAACTGCTGGACCACTGGGGCTGGATCCCGGCACCTTTTATTTCTTCTTATCTGATCGCTATGCTAACACTTCTATACTATATGAAATAGGAGTGGTGAAAGTGGGCATGCCTTTCTTATTCCCATTCTTAGAGGAAATGAGTTTAGTTTTTGGCCATTAAGTATGATGTTGACTCTAGGCTTGTCATATAAGGCTTTTATTATGTTGAGATATGATCCCTCTGTTCCCATTTTGCTGAAAGTATTTATCAAGAAAGGGTGTTGAATTTTGTGAAATGCTTTTTCTACATCGATTGATATGATTATGCGATTCTGTCTCTCAATTCGTTTATGTGATGTATCACATTTATTGGTCTGCAGATATTGTACCATCTTTGCATCCCCGGAATAATTCCCACTTGGTCATGGTATATGATCTTTCTAATGTAATGCTGAATCTGATTTGCTAGAATTTTGTTGAGGATAAAATGTTCATCAAGGGTATTGGCCTGTAGTTCTCTTTTTTTGTATAGTCTTTATCTGGCTTTGGAATTATGGTAATGCTGGCTTCATAGAAAGAGCTTGGAAGTATGCCTTCCTCTTGAATTTTTTGGAATAGTCTGAGGATAATAGGTTTTAGTTCTTTGAATGCTTGAAGGAACTCCCCTGTAAAGCCGTCTATACCAGGGCTTTTGTTTGCTGGAAAATTTTTGATCACTGCTTCAATTTCTTCGGTAGTTATAGGCCTATTCAGGTTTTTTTATTCTTCCTGATTGAGTTTTGGGTGCTTGTATTTTTCTAAGAATATGTCCATTTCATCTAGGTTGTTCATTTTGTTGGAATAGAGTTGTTCATAGTATGTTTTCATAATCCTTTGTATTTTTGTGGGATTGGTTGTTACTTTACATCTTTCATTTCTGATTTTGTTTATTTGGGTACTCCCTTTGCTTCTTGGTGAACCTGACTAGAGGTTCATCAATTTTGTTTACCTTTCATAGAACCAGCTCTTGGTTTTGTTGATGTTTTGTATTGTTTTAATGATGTCTATGTTGTTTATTTCTGCTCTGATCTTTATTATTTCCTTCCTTCTGCTTACACTGGGGTTTTCTTGTTGCTCACCTTCTAACTTTTGAGTTGTAGGGTTAAATTATTACCATTTTTTTTTCTTTCTTTTTTTTTTTTTTTTTTTTGAGGTAGGCCTGTAGAGCTATGAACTTCCCTCTCAAGACTGCTTTCACTATGTCCCATAGATTTTGGATTGCTGTGTTTTCATTGTAATTTGTTGCCATCATGCTTTTTAATTCTTCTTTGATCTATTTGGTAAACCAATCACTGTTTAATAACATGCTAATTAGCCTCCAGGTGTTAGATTTTTTTTCATTGTTTTTATTGTAGTTGATATCTAATTTTATGCTATTGTGATCTGAGCAGATACTTGATATGATTTTTATCTTCTTGAATTTGAAGATACTTTGCCTGTTTTCCAATATGTGGATTGTCTTTGAAATGTCCCATGTGCACTTGAGAAGAACATATATTCCGTGGCTTTGGGGTGAAATGTTCTGAAAATGTCAATTAAGTCCATCTGATCTAGTGAGTCATTTAGGATTGTTGTTTCTTTGCTGATTTTTTGTTTAGAGGATTTGTCCAGTGGTGTTAGTGGGTTATTAAAGTCCCCTACTATGATTGTATTGCTGTCAATTTCTCCCTTGATATCCTACAGAAGTTTTTTTTTGAATTTGGGTGCTCCTCACCCACGCATGAATTCAAATCACTGGGCCTCTAGTTGGTTAATAAAACCATACAGGTTTCAAGTGTATAACTCTGCAACACATCATCTGCACACTACCTCGTGCCCTCACCACACAAAGTCAAGTCTCTTTCTGCCACCATTTACTGTTCCTTTGCCTCTTCTACCTCACCCCACTTGATCATGGTGTTAAAAAATATATATATTTCATTGATTTTTTTTACAGAGAGGAAGGGAGAGGGATAGAGAGTTAGAAACATTGATGAGAGAGAAACATCGATTAGCTGCCTCTTGCACATCTCCTACTGGGGCTGTGCCCACAACCAAGGTACATGCCCTTGACCGGAATCGAACCTGGGACCCTTTAGTCTGCCGGCCAATGAGCCAAAGAAGTTAGGGCCCTATTTCTTCTTTTTAAAGCAGTTCCTTTAGAATTTCTTGCATTGCTGGTTTGGTGGCAGTTGCCTTTGTCCTTTTTTGTCTGTGAAGCTCCTGATTTCACCCTTAACTTTGATTGATAGCCTTGCTGTGTATAGTATTCTTAGATTCAGACCCTTGCTTTGCATTACTTTGTATATTTCATTTCATTTTGTTCTGACCTGATGTGTTTCTGTTGAGAAATCCATCTATAGTCTGATGGGAGAGCCCTTGTAGGTAACTTTCTATCTCTCTCTCTGGTAGCCTTTAAGTTTCTTACTTTGTTATTGGTGTTTGCCAAATTAATTATAATGTGTCTTGGTGTTGGTCTTTTTGGGTTCATCTTGTTTGGGACCCTGTGAGCTTGTTGGACTTGTGTGAGATTTTTCTTCTTCCCAATATCAGGTATATTTTCTGTCATTATTTCTTCAAACAAGTTTTCTATTCCTTGCTCAGTTTCCTCTTCTTCTGGCATCCCTATTATGCAGATGTTGTTTCATTTTGTGTTGTCCCAAAGTTCTCTTAGACTTTCCTCCTGTTTTTTTACTTTTATTTTTTCCAGTTGCTGCTCTGCTTGTGTTTTTTTTCCTATCTTGTCTTCTAGCTCACGGATGTTGTCCTTTGCTTCTTCTAGTCTACTGTTGATGCTTTATATTTTGTTATTTATTGCTGCAATATCATTTTTTCATTTCTTCTTGGTTCTTCTTCATTTACTCTTGGTTTTTACACATATTGCTGAATTTGTCTTCCATCCTTTTCGGTGTCCTTATGACCATTGCTCTGAATTCTTTCTCTGACATATACTTGCCTCCATTTCATTTAGTTCCTTTTCTGGTAATTCCTACTTCTCTTTCATATCAGGGATGTTTCTTTGTCTCCCCAGGATTGCTCCTCTCAGGGTGTCTGGGTATGTAGCTCTCTCTCTCCTGTGTTGACTTAAAGGCACAAAATACAACACAATATGACACAATGCACAGGGCATCAAATACAAAAGTATTCACAATACCAATAACCCCAAATAAAGGTGACTATCAGAGAAAAGAGAATCAGGGGAGAGAAAAGAGGGCAAAAATGATATCAAGAAAAGAAAAAAATATATAAGAGAAAAAAAAGAAAGAGAAGAAAAAATGGGGGGGGGATATATGTATATGGGGAGAAAACTGCAAAAAACCAACAACTAATCCAAAAAATGCAAACAACAAAGACCCAGAGATGAATAGAAACAACAAACACAACTAATCCAAAAAATACAAACAACAAACACCCAGAAAAGAAGGAGAGAAGCTGAATCTAAAGAGGCAGAGCTTATATCCAAAAGATAAGGTCAAGGAATTGAATGAATGAGGAAATGGCCACGATTCAGTTTAGAGTGGATAGAAAAAGAATGAGTGCTCTAGGCGCTCTCTGACCTTTCTGTCCATGGATTGCCTCACCAGCTGTGTTTAATTCACCAGTTCTGGGTGGATATTATTTGATTCAGCTGTTCCTTCTATTTGCTCTGTGTGTAGGTGCAGGACCTGTCTGAATATTCATTGCAACTTTTTCTCGCCTTGGACAAAATTTTTAGGCACCTGTGACAGGGGAGGCTGGAGTCTGGATGTTTGTGGGTTTTCAGCTGAGGCAGCAGGTCACTGGGCATTGTGGTTGTAGAGTCCCAGTAGGTATCTGAGGTCTCCCCAGTTGAAGATAAGGCTGGGCTTCTGATCACAGCCGCTCTCCCCTTCAAGATGGCACAGTCTCTGCAGCAGAGCCGGCTGCTCTGGGAGAGATCAGTGTGAGAATTTTTTGATAAGAGAATGAAGGAAAAAATAAAGCTCATAACCCTCACAAACTAAGACACGTACTCTGGAAACAGTTTAAGATCTCTTGTGTAAACTTACTTTAAACTTGTTAATATCAATTTGATATAGCGTTTTCTCTAGAACTTTTTAAAATTATGATGGTACAGCAATATTTGATCCTAAGATGATTGTGTAAGGATGGAAAATAACACTGAAAGCTAACTCTGTAGTCACATTATAGGATAGAAAAAAAATCAGAATTATGCATCTTTTAGAAGCTAGATTTGCTATCCCAATTAAAATGAAATGGAATTTCAAATTCAGAACACATAAGCACCACATATGTTGCTCATGTTATGATTATAACAGAAAACTGTCAACATATTTTTAAATTATTGCCAATTAGAAATTATTTAATGATGGTAAGCAATTATTAACTTTAACAACCAGGAAGATGGCAATTATAGTCTTTACATAATTATAATTTAATAGTGTCTCCAGGGCCATTAATACATCAGATATTAGAACAATTTTAAATCATATAGTAAAGTTTTCACTGTTACTTTAGAATAGTCCATATTTTTTTACCTGTCTGCTTTGTTTTGTGTTTGACTTTCTTGGGAAAAATTTTCTCAATTTAGCACACTTCAAGTAATAATGTTTATGTAAGATTCTTCCACAAAATATATGGTGACTTATTTGTGTATTATAAAGACAAGACATAACAGTAAAAACTTTATGGTAGCCTGTAAATATAACTATAGCAATTATACTTTGATTTACCTTGTGATAATATCCTCTTGGCATAAATAATACAAAGATTTTACATGCAAATAGCATATTATAGAAAATTTATCCTATTTTCCATTTGAAATGTTTTATTTTACTTGTTGGATAGAAATGAAAACTATATTAGACAATTAAGAAACTTGATGAAAATTACATGGAAAATTAGGGTCACTGTATTTTCTCATATTTTACTAATTGATTAGTTGATATAAGACCTACATTTTTAAAATCAAAGTAAGGTAACAAAAATACAATCAAAAGCAAAATATAAACAAGTCCTATGCGAGTTAGTATATAAATTGCATGTTGAAAAATCTTTTAATTTGCTATAAGTGGATTGCAGATATTCAAGCAATAATACAAAGATGAGAACATGATCAATTATGAAATAACTTATTTCTCAATAGAAGCATCTTTTAGAAAAGATACCAGAGGGAAACTTCACCTCTAAGAAATCTGAGGAGCCCTGACCAGTTTGGCTCAGTGGATAGAGCATCAGCCTGCGGACTCAAGGGTCCCGGGTTCAATTCCAGTCAAAGGCATGTACCTCAGTTGCAGATGCATCCCCAGTGGAGGATGTGCAGGAAGCAGCTGATCAATGTTTCTCTCCCATCGATGTTTCTGACTCTCTGTCCCTCTCCCTTCCTCTCTGTAAAAAATCAATAAAAAAATATATATAAAAGAAATCTGAGTAATCTAATGAAAGATTCAATAAACAATACTCTTCAAGTAATTAAACAATCAATTTTACAGGGTTGTTTTTGATAGTAAAAATATTAATAGAATTTAAATAGAATTTGTATGTGCCAACCACTATCTCAAGCTTTTTATGTATTTTTGCTCAATTAATTCCTGTGGTCATTTTATAGAATAATTACTATCAATATTTCCTTTTAGCAGATGAGGGAACTAAAAACCAGAGAGGTTACATAACTTTCCCAGGGTCAAAGAGCTGGTAAATGATGGAACTGGAAAACAAGCTCAGGAGGTCCAAATTTGTTGTTCATACCACTGTATCAACTATTTCCTGACCTGAAATGGCATAAGGCTAAAACACTGTTAATGAATGGAAGAAACATCATTATGTTAGGAGGTAACATAATTCACTCATTCAACTAATTGAACACTTTTTTTTATGTTTCATCTTTGCTAGGTGCTTACACAATTCTAGAAATATGATAAGGTACAAGTCTAGGGGCCCATTAGTACTTGCAGGGCCTGATAATTTATTGCAAAACTATACCCCATCTGGGTAGCAATTGATATAAAAAAACAAATGGTTTAGTAAAGAATGAAACATAGACCCTACCAAAACATCTATCCTTGGATGGGCTACTTTATTCACCACATAAACTTCAAAATTCTATTGAATGGCCGTTAGGTAGACACAGGCATTGCCCACACCAAGCTCCAGTCTAATGAAAAATACAATTAACTGAGAGTGAAAACTGAAAGTGTAATAATAATTATAATCAGGGAAGGCCTGTGCTATGTGACTTACATTGTAAGAATACATGCCTAATGTATTGCAATTTAGCTGAGACTTGTAAAAGGTTAAGTAAAAAGATAGAGTGTCAGCACTTGCAAATGCTGACAGGAAAAGAATGCAGGAATGGGGGGGTTATATTAAAAGAGAAAAGAGAAGGCAAACTAAATGAAAAGGAGGATGGGAAAGATAACTAATTTGACTTTATCTATCTATCTGTCTATCTATCTATCTATCTATCTATCTATCATCTATCTATCTATCTATCTATCTATCTATCTATCTATCTATTTAAATGTTCATCCAAGGATATTGGTGCTTATGTAAGTGCGTTCTGATTTATGGCCAAGATCACTTTACGTGCGCCGTAGGAACAGATCTCCGATGTAACCTGAGGACCTACTGTTCCCGTATTTCACTTTTACAATGAAGTTGAAGCATGGGTGCTTTCCGACCCCAAGAGCCTGCAATTAGCAGGTAGTAGATCTTGTGTCTAAACCAGCCGTGGGCAAACTACGGCCAGCGGGCTGGATCCGGCCCATTTGAAATGAATAAAACTAAAAAAGAAAAAAGACTGTACCCTTTTATGTAATGATGTTTACTTTGAATTTATATTAGTTCACACAAACACTCCATCCATGCTTTTGTTCCGGCCCTCCGGTCCAGTTTAAGAACCCATTGTGGCCCTCAAGTCAAAAAGTTTGCCCACCCCTGCTTTATTCACTGAGCAAAATCAGCTAGGGCTGATTTGACTTTAGAGAATAACAATTCATTGATGATGTTTGGACCTAAAATAGATTTATCTTTATCATATCACTTTAAAATATTGGCTTTTTATAAAGTACTAGAGGCCCAGTACACGAAATTTGTGCACTTGGGTGTGTGTGTGGGGGAGGGGCCTCAGCCCAGCCTGCACCCTCTGGCAGTCTGGGAGCCCTTGGGGGATGTCTGTCTGCTGTGGAAGTGGGAGAGGCTCCTGCCACTGCCACAGCGCTAGCCAGCCATGAGCCTGGTTTCTGGCTAAGCAGTGCCCCCCCCACCCCCGTGGGAGCACATTGACCACCAAGGCGCAGCTCCTGCATTGAGCATCAGCCCCCTGGTGGTCAGTGAGCATCATGGCGACCGGTTGTTTCCGATGTTTGGTTGATTTGCATATTAGCCTTTTATTATAGAGGACTAGAGGCTTGGTGCACAAAATTAGTGCCCTGGGGGAGGGGGTCCCTCAGCCTGGTCTGCACCCTCTCCAATCTGGGACTCCTTGGGGGATGTCAGACTGCTGGTTTAGGCCCGATCCTGCACCAGCAGTCGGATATCCCTCTCGCAATTCACAACCACTGGCTCCTAACCACTCACCTGCCTGCCTGATTGCCCCTTCCACTCTGTCTGCCAGCCTGATCGCTCTCAACTGCCCCCGCTGCCAGCCTGTTTTTCCTCAACTACCCCCTGCAACTGGCCTGATTGCTCCCAACTGCCCCCCCTCGCCAGCCTGATTGGGGTTGGGGGGCCGATTAGGGGAGGGGCTGGCCATGGGAGGGGCTGTGGTTGGTGGGCTGGGCAGCCACCCCCCAAATGGGTTGGGGGTGGCGATCGAGGCCAGTGGCCTGGGGGAGGAGCCATGGGTGGTTGGCCAGCCAGCCCTGCCCCTGATTGCGGTGGCACGGGGGGCAATCTGGGGTCGGGCTGGGCGAGGGGAGAGGCTGCAGGGAATTGGCTGGCCAGCCCTGCCCCCTCTTGGGGTGAGGGGATCAGGGTGAGACTGGCCTGGGGAGGGGCTGCAGGACATTGGCCACCCAGCCCTGCCCCCTCTGGGGTTGGTGGTGGGGGGGGGA
>NW_006287706.1:1532054-1534276 GCF_000327345.1 Myotis davidii
TCCCCCCTGCCTGGGACAGCAATGCGGAGGGAGCAGCAAAAAATAGAAGACGTCCCTCCCTATTGCACATGGACCCTATATACAGGCTCCCCTGGCCCAGGCCGGCAGGATGCTTGGCACATTCTAGGATCCCTGCTCAGGGGCTGGAGGGGTGACTGCAGGCAGCACACATGAGAGGGAACCTCTGGGTGACCACTCTGGTCCTGGCTACTGGTCTTGGCACTTGCTGGTCCCCAGTTCCTTTGTGGTCCCTCCTGCAGCCCTGGTCCCCCTACCTGGCTCAGCCTCCTGTCTCCATTCTGGTCTCAGATGGCCCTCTTGACTCCTGGGGGCTCTGACCTCCGCTCCTAACCTGGAGATCTCAAGGGAGGTTATGGCTTCTCAGAGACTCCTCGACAGCCCTGTCACTGGTGTTCACACAGGGAAGGGGTGCATGTGGCAAAAGCAGCTGTATAAATGCGGGTGCAGGAGCAAGTCCTCCAGGGTCACTTGGACAGTTTGCTGATGATGCAGATCAGGGCCACATTCTCATCCTTGAGGTGCTGGTTGTCAGCTCGGAGGTTGGACAGGCCCTTCAGCTCCTCTTCCAGTTCAGCAGCCTTGCACTCCAGGGCCCTGCACTCAAATCTCGCCAGCTCCAGGATGGCCGGCCTCTCTGCAAAGCACTCTTGCCTCTGCATGTTGCGCTCCAGCTCTATCTTGAGCTTTTCCAGCCACAGCGTGGTCTGGGTCAGGGCCTCACGAAGTCTCTCGTTCTCAATATGCAGCTTTGTGTAGAGCTTCCTGAAGCTCCCTCAGGCTCTTCCAATTCAGGCTGGGGTTCTGGGTTTAGGTCCTGCTGCCTCTGGAGGGGAAGGGCTGGATTCTGGGCTGATGTCCACTGGCTTTACCTTCTCCCCCTTCACAGGCCCTTTCCTCTCATCGCCAACTCTGCAGTGCTCCCTGGAGGCCTGTGGTCCCTGTCCCTGCCCCTCAGGCACCTCTACTCTCTGGGCAGGGCCATCAGAATTCTCAACCCCAGGGACTCGAGGCTTCCAGGAAGGGTCCAGGTTCTGAATGCCCTGCTGTTGATGTGGATGGGAGAGTCTGATCAGGGGAAGGCTGGCAGGGGGAAGGGGCTGCGAGGTTGGCTGCTGGCCCCACCCCCTGATCAAGAGGTTGTCTGGCTACAGTGGGCGTCATAGCTACTGGTCCAATCAGGGACATCTTCTGCCCACTCGCTAGTCCCTAGTCCCAACACCACCTCCAATGCCCAGCTATCGGCCTTTGGGATCATCAGCTCACAGCACCTGCTTTCCCACAGGCCTGAGCCCCCAAGCAGCTCTTGGCTCCTCGCTCCAGTGGGAGTCTTCAGTCTCCGGCCAGAGCTGCTCCTGTAGCTCCTTTCTACCCCCCACCCTCCTCTTCATAGCTTGATAGCTGCTTCACCTGCAGACCTCGCCGTTGGGCTCCTGGATTCCAGGGGGCTGCCTTGCCTGCGGCCCGGCTTTCCAGCGGCTCCTGGGGTCGCACACAGTGGCCTGGATGGCGGGTCCCGGTGTCCTGCCCTGCCTGCAGTATGCAAATTAGACGCCATCTTTGTTGGCGGTTAATTTGCATATCACACTGATTAGCCAATGGGAGACATAGTGAAGGTATGGTCAATTACCATGTTTGTCTATTATTAGATAGAATTACAATACCTTAGACAGGTTAGCAAGGCAATGTACCAAACAAAACAAAACCATGAGGCTATCTAAAATGTGTATTATATTTCCATCATATTATTAAAACACAATTGCACTCAAAAGTGGTCATTTTTAAAAAAGTTAAAATGGCTGAAATAAGCAAATGCTTAATGAAGTTCATCTTAGATTGTAGTGTCACAATAGGTGATCCTTTGGAATTATTAATGCATATTGAGGTGCCGGGAGCCAGTCCATCCTTGCTGTTTCAAGGGACCTGGCATATATGGTATACTGTTTTTAATATGTTTGCTCACCTTTTTGGCACGATGTGTTTTAACCAAAGTCACCTCTCCGAGAAATGTTGTTTCCCCAGGTAGAGATTTTCCCCTGAAGTTAGGGAGGGAATAAAACCTCTTAACTAAGTGCCAGGCAGGTAATTAATCACTTTCACTACAAACAATCATGCTTAAGCTACATAATCTTTACTCCCTGGAATGGAGATCAGAAACGCCCTAACCTTTGGAATAGAGATTACTAGGATTGGAATCAACTGGG
>NW_006287706.1:1535641-1557751 GCF_000327345.1 Myotis davidii
GAACAATCATGCTTAAGCTACATAATCTTTACTCCCTGGAATGGAGATAAGAAACGCGCTAACCTTTGTAATAGAAATTGACAGGATTAAAATCAACTGGTATAAATACGGATGTAAGAAGACAATAAACGCCAGAACTTTGCTGGAGATCCAGACCAGAACTTGGCTGGAGAACCTAGCGAGAGAACATGGCCATAGAACCTGGCTGGAGATCCTAACCAGAACTTCACTGGAGATCCTGACCAGAACTTGGCTAGAGATCCTGCCTAGGCTTCTGATCAACTGAATGCTGTCTCTGTGTCATTCCTTCTTCGCCGACTCTGTCCACACCTTTGGGGACCCCTGGACCTGCTGGGGTTGGACCCCAGCATTGAGGCAAGAAGGCAGCAAATAATTTGGAATTACTTTTTCATGGAAGAGCATATCCCACAATGGGTAGATTTCACTAAGTGCTGTCATAGGAGGTACTTGAGTTTTAAGTTTGAAAAGTCTAACTCATTCCGTAGACAACAGTGGCTAATGATGCCCTCAAAAACAAAAACAAAAATATTCAAGCTTTTTTTCTCGGTGAACACAGAAAGTAGTAAAATATATACAGCCTTTTTGTTATGTTAAGGTACATTCCTTCTATACCCGATTGATTGATGGTTTCCTTTCTTTCCTTTTTATTTTTTATTTTAGTTTATTTATTTATTTAGGTGTGTGTGTGTGTGTGTGTGTGTGTGTGTGTGTGTGTGTGTGAGTGTGTGGTGTCCTTGTCTGGTTTTGTCATCAGGGTAAAGTTGGTCTCATAAAATAAGTTTGAGCAAGTTACCTCAGGTTACCTTGTATTTTTTGGAAGAGTTTGAGAAGGACTGTTATTGATATTTTTGTTTGTTTGTTTTGTAGAATTCACCAGCAAAGCTGTCCAATTCTAGACTTTTGTTAGTTGGGAGATTTTTGATTACTGATTCAATCTCCTACTAGTAATTGATCTGTTCAGATGTTCTATTTCATCATGAATTCAGTCCTGGTAGGTTGTTGTTTCAAAAAAATTATCAATTTCTCCTAAGTTGTCCAATTTTTTGGTGTATAATCCTTCAAAGTTGTCTTTTATGATCCTTTGTATATCTGTGGTATCATTTATAATAACTCCTCTTTTTAAAATATATTTTTATTGATTTCAGAGAGGAAGAGAGAAAGGGATAGAAACATCAATGATGAGAGATAATCATTGATTGGCTGCCTCCTGCATGTCCCATACTGGGGATTGAATTCCCTGTCCAGACATGTGCTCTGACCAGGAATCGAACCAGCCACCTCTTGGTTCCTGGGTCAATGCTCAACCACTGAGACATATCAGCTGGGCTCCTCTTTTATTTGTAACTAGAGGCCCAGTGCATGAATGGTGGGGTCCCTCAGCCTGGCCGGTGCCCTTTTGCAATTTGAGACCCTTTGGTCGATGTTGGACTGACTGGCAGTCCAACATCCCCAAGGAATGTAGTAGTACACGAAGTGGCAGGTGGCTGGGGAAGTGCCCAAGTCCTGCTGTGCCTGCTGCCACATCTGCTTGGTAAGCTCGCTGAGAAGTGCTCCTACTGTGGGAGTACACTGACCACCAGGGGGAAGCTCCTGCATTGAGCGTCTGCCCCCTGGTGGTCAGTGTGTGTCATAGCGACTGGTAGATTGGTCAACTGGCCGTCCAGTCATTCGGTTGCTTAGGCTTTTATATATACTGTATATAGATTATATTCTAGTCCTCTCTCTTTTTTGTTGGTGAGACTAGTTAAAGGTTTGTCAATTTTGTTTATCTTTTCAAAGAAACAGCTATTAGTTTTATTGATATTTCTTATTGTCTTTTTAGTCTCTATTTTATTTTTTTCTGTTCTATTATTTGTTATTTCCTTTCTTCTACTAACTTTGGGCTTCATTTGTTCTTACTTTTCTAGTTCTTTAGGCGTAAAGTCATATTGTTTATTTCAGCATTTTCTAGTTTCTTGAGGTAGGCATTTATCACTACGAACTTCCTTTGTAAGACTGCTTTTGATGCATACCATAATTTTGGTATGCTACATTTCCATTTTTGTCTTAAATAATTTTTTATTTCTCTTTTAATTGCTTTTTGATCCCCTGATTGTTCAAGTAGCATGCTGTTCAATTTCCACATATTTTTAAAATTTCCAATTTTCTTCATGTAATTAATTTATTGTTTTATACTATTATGGTCAGAAAAAAATGCATGCGTATACCACTCAAAGTAATTTATAGATTTCTCAAATGTTTGCTGGACTTCAATTCCAGAGGAGAGCATGTTTTTCTTTTAATTTTGGTGTCTACTTCCATTTTAAGGTCTACCTCAATTTTTAAAAATGCACATAAGTCAAAACAGAAGAAGAAAAGTAGGCAAACTGATTGATTGGAAATTTACATGGCATATTTTTACAAGAAATGGATAATTCACTTACACTAATTATTCAAGGGAAAAGACCCTTGACTAGGCAACACAGACATGGCTTTCTAAACACCAATTAGTCATATGGTGTTTAGAAAGTTCCTAAAAGTTATTTAACCTCAGTTTAACATTTGTGAACAGAGAATGAGACTCACTTTCAAAAAGCATATTGAGGATTACATTGAGCCTAACATAAAGAAAATATTTAGGAGTTGGAAGATGTTACCAAATATTTTAAATTTCCCCGTACTTTACTTCCCACTATTCCATGCCACATTACCTTAATGGCTTACAAGGTGGAACTCTTTTTGCAGCTATGGCAAACACTTCTGAAGTAGTTCTTTGCAAAAGAACTGATAGGTGTTCAAATTCACTTTTCAGACCTGTTAAGTATTGAACTATTAAGAATCTTCAGGCTATTTTATTGAATTAGACAGTTTATTTCTTATCTAAGTGTCAGTGACCAAAACACTGCCAGCAGGAGCAAACACATTCTTGCCTACACAGTTAAGCATATACAGCAAAACTAAAACTTCTTTTATACCTACAAATTTAGACATCCTCCTTTTGCCAGAGGTCCCTCCAAATCTGCTAACTTTCCTAATCTACCCAGCGGGGCTCTGGCAAGTCCAAGAACAGGTTACAAGCCAGTTTCCTGGTAAGACTTAGTAGACATTGTTTCTACAATTGAAGTACAAACTATAAAGGCTGGCTTGTCAATCTTTATGAAATGAAATTTATTCTCAAGTTTGAAACTCCAAGTAGAGCCTTGGTTACAAAATCAATGTGTGCAATTATTTTCTAGTACAAAAGAGGACAATTTCTTATTGAACATATGTGAATATCTGTACAGCCAATAAAAGTAAAGACACTAGGTAGAAGTACTTATTTCTCAATCCTGAGAATTTGGCAAAAACAAAATGTTGTTTTTTAAATGTTTTATTATGATTTTAAAAACTATAGTCTACTAAAATTGGAGCCAGGTATAGACTAAAAAGAAAGAAAATTCATTTTTTATAGACTTAAAAAATTTTAATAGAAAATCTGATATTAGATTTTCAAAAATCTAACCATAATATATTTTTAAAAGCACATATTTATTTTTTCTTACTAGTTTACTCAACCCCATATAATTAATTCTTATTCTGTCAGATCAGGCAACCTATTACTTGGGATGACATGGTTTGTTTTAAAAGACTGCAAAAGTAATATGACTATAAGAATTTTTAAAACTGTTCAATGAGTGAGGCAATTCTATCATTTGCTTGTTTGTAATTTTAAAAGTAATTACAGGCAAGACAAATTCAATATAAAAGCACATAAAATTATTCCAACATGACAAGAAAATTTTCATCCCTGGACAGATTACATATTAACTCTCCTTAAGAGCAAACTGCATACTCCAAAACCGATATTTAATTTTAACAAAGAGAAAACCAAATTCTAGTCTTGCAGTAATATAACAATTGCCGATAAAGAACTCTTTTTATTTGAAAAATCCAATGCAAACAGAACCAAATTTGTCAAAATTTTAGCACATTTCATTACTTCTTTTTAGGCTCATTACCTGCAGGTTTTTAAAAACAAAATACAAATTTACTTCTTCTTAAACATTCACTTCCCCTCAAATGTTCTACCACCTTCTGTATATCTGAAAGTTAATGCTTTAATATCTTCTTTCACTTTATGGCACAATTACACATTTTGAGTTTAAGGTATTAGTCTCTATCTCTTTTTTCTTTGATAAATGGAAACTACAGTATTAGTTAAAATATACAATTTTCAATAAGCATTTATATTTCTTTAATACCTTGGTTCTTTTACCGTTTGATCATCCTTATTAATTATAATTGTAACTGAAATAATTTTTTTCTACAGATATGTGCAAAATTGAGAGAAAGGTAATTATGTATATTATACATAAAACCAGTATTGCTCACAAATTTATACTATATGCTCCACATATCTATTTGAATGCTACATAATGAATTACCACCATATGTCAAGCTTAAACTTACACAGATGCATTATCTCAGTTTTCATGGCTCAGGAGTCCAGCCATGGCTTACTAGTAGTTGAGCTCCCTACTCAGACTGGGCAGGCTGAAATCAAGGTATCTGTTTGGCTAGCACTGTAATCTTTACTGAAGTTTGGGGCCTTCTAAATTCATGCCAGCTGCTAGTATAATTAAGTTCCTTGCGACTGTAGGACTAAAACTCATTTCCTTTCTGACTGTTGAATTAAGTAAGGGTCATTCTTACCTCCTAGAAACTGTCCTCACATCTTAGCCATATGGTTCTCATTTTCAAAAGCAACAGGAGGTTCTCTGTGGGCAATGATAGGCTGGGACCTCCTATTTTGCCATTTGATGGCATCAAAAGTTCAAGGAATTTTTTTATTAACTAGGTTTTCTAAGAAAACAAATAGAATCCTTAAAATTTTAAATATGTACTTTTATTATATTCTACACAAATTAAAAAAAATAGTGATTGTGCTAGCAGCTTCTGTGAGAAGGCATTTTTATGAAAATTCTAGTATATTTAAAGTATTAGAAGTTTAGCTTCTTTATTTTTTTTATCAGATTTCTATAAGCATTTATTCTTCATTAGCCAGCCAGAATAGGAACTTCTGTAAAGTTAAGAAACTTTATAATCTAGACAACTTTATAATTCTAGAAAAAAATTTACACTAATATTAACACAACAAGAATTCTTTTTCTTTTACAGATAAAATGCCAACCACAAAGTGCTTAAAACTTCTGTTTTACAACTTTATCCATAGATCAAGTAAAATACAGGCACAGAAAGACAAAAAAACAACTCCAGTAGTGTTAAAGGGACCAAAAAACAAAGAAACAAGAACAACAACAACAACAAAACATTCAAGTGGGCAGACCTCTAAGAATGCGTAAATTCTTACCTTAAAATATATATACATTATTTCACTCTTCAATTGTAAGAAACATTTTCTTTCCCACTTACTTTGTGGTACTAAGGAGATAGAACAGGGTTAGGCAGCCAATTCCAAGAAGGAGGTGATGGGGCTGAGTGCAGCTTGCTTACTGAACCACAGAGACAAACAAGGGACCTAGAACTGAACCCACCTAGGTGGGAGCTGCTAAGACAACTTAGCTAGACTGGGAAAGGCTGGCACCTGTGGGAGACATGAGCTTTTAAATGTATGGATGTTAAGACAGGCAGCTTGCAGATAACCAATCGCAAGAATGTTACTAAGGCAGAATTCTTTGAAAGAACCAATCAGGAGTTAGCAAAGCAAATATCTGCTCCTAGACAAAGAATCACTTCAATTTTTCCCCCTCTTCTCTCTCTGGCACACTGGGTCCCTGGCTTTCCTATGGCAGGGGATAAACTCCCTGCCACCACATGGATTATGGTCATGTGGGACTCCACACATGGACCAGTGGACTTTAATTAGCTTGGCTGCTGAACTACATTTGATTGCAACATGGAATGGAAGCTGTGGACACTGGCAGGATGCTTTTGGACCTCTTGGAACCTCAGCTGCATATTTTTCAGGACTGGCTTCAGAAGCATGGGACTTTGGAACTGAGACAAAGAAGCTTCACCAGTAACCTGGCTTTGGGCCCCCTCCCTGCTGCTCCCTGCTGCAGGGAGTCCTTCTATCTCTCAATAAACTTTGCTTCTGCTAACCATGTTTTGTCCACCAATTCATTCTTCAATTTTGTGAGGCAATGAACTCAAACCCGACCGAAAATTTTGACATAAATACCAAGCTCTCAAAGCCATAAAATTCCTTAAACTGAAGAAATACTAACAGACATCTCAAAGTTCATTTTCTAATTTCACCTTTTGAAGCTTTGACAGATTTTTTTACATTGAAACAGTGGCGTCCCAGACAGTATACCAGCTTCAAAACTAAAAAGACAGATGTACAGCCAGAACCAGATGGGCAAGGTTCTGACTTTAGGGGCAAACCTGCCACTCCGAACTCCAAGACCAGGCCAGACAAGAGATTTCAGACTCCTATTTGAAAGATAATAAACAGAATAACGAGATCATAACCAGCTTTCAGTCATTACTTACAGGTTTTTTTTTATTTTTTAAATTTTTGAAAGATAAAGATGTATTAGGTCATTAGACATTAACATATGAAGCTTTGGAAATAAAGCCATTGAGCCACAATTCAGCAAGAGCTCCCTGATCAGGAAGGTCAGAGATTTCAAAGTTGTAATTTCCTGGATCCATGAGCTGTTTTCAATCCAGTGTGTAACATCTCAGTGGGACTTCTATAAGAGCCCATGATAATTCTCAAAATGTTGAAAACATAATGCTCAAACAAATAAAATGCATGTATCAAAATTGCATTTACCTAATAAGGGAGCCAGCAGGATGCAAAGCTAGTTCAGAGAAAACTTGGGAGCTAACATTTTGTATAGTCAGTGAAGAAAAGGAACAATGAAGTGAGATCAGTAAATTATTAACAAATAATTTTTGTAAACTTTTAGGCTTATTCCCTCTTTACTGGACAGAAAACATCACACTTCATAGGTTTTATAGAATTACAAACTACACCAGCCCCACACAATTGTTCAAAGTTTCAGTCCTCCAAAAAGTGAAGCAGGCTCATTTGGTCAGGCAGACTTGTTAGAAAATGTGCTAGCATAATCCTTAAAGAATACAGTCATATTTTACCTTATTTTAAACTTTGGATAATTTTTATTAACATATACAAGTTAATGTTTTCTTTTGCTATAATAAAGTGTGTGTGTGTATGTGTGTGTATATATATACACCCCCATACATAATCTGTGCATGATAAAAGCATGATAAAAATATAAGAAGAACCCATTAATTCACAACCCAAACTAGGTAATAAACAATGGCAAAAATAATTGGATTTTTAGTCCTTTTTATGCTGAGAGTTTATCACTGATTCCAACTCTCTTTTCACCCGGAGGTAAACCACTTGCCAGAATGTTGTGTTTATAGTTTTGTGGTTATAGATTTTGTATAAATCTATACATACTGCTTAGTTTTGTATGATTTGCTCTTTATAGTTAATGATATCATATTGGTTGTTTTTTTTCTCTGACCAGAGAGAAAAATGATTCATTTTGATGCATGCAACTGCATTTCATTAATGTTCACACTATGAACATGTTGTGATTTATTTATTCATTTCCTTGGTGATTAAAACATTGTTTCTGGTCTTTTTCTACTATAAACAGAATTGCTTGGGCATATTGGAGATGTTACCTAGTAAATATATCTATTGAGCATTTATCAAGGAGAACAGGTCATAGGTTGTTTAGCTTCTCAATTTTATAAGATAATATCAAAATGAAATTATTGTACTTTTTTATTCTTAAATATAACATTTAAGTATGTTTTATTCATTGCACATTCTCACATGGTAATCATTTTAATAACATTATAGAAGAAAATATATGAACATGTCAATGCCCTTCAACCAACAACTACCAGAAAAGCACCTGTAGTTAAATATCTTGAGTTTACTACTTGTTGCAATGTTGGAGAACACAGTTTTGGGAACTATCAAGCATCTTAGTAGTTGGATGTTAAAAATATACATAGTGTTTAGGCTTTGGCTGGGTAATTTGGGGAAGGTACTAAAGAAGCAGGGGTTCATTCTTGATTGGATATTGTCAAAAAGTAGGAGAACTGTACAGGTTGGAGATCTCAATAAATATTTTCCATAGGTGGGCAGACCAGTATGAGAATCCTATATAATAAAAGGCTGATATGAAAATTGACTGAATAGCAAAACGACCGGTTGCTCTGATGCACACTGACCACCAGGGAGCAGACACTCAATACAGGAGCTGCCCCCTCATGGTAAGTGCGCTACCATGGAGGGAGTGCTACTCAGCCAGAAGCCGGGCTCACGGTTGGCAAGCGCAGAGGCAGTGGCGGGCAGTTGGACATCCCCTGAGGGCTCCTGGACTGCGAGAGGGCACAGGCTGGGCCGAGGCACCCCCTGAGTACACGAATTTCATGCACCAGGCCTTTATTAAAGTTATAATTGGTAAAGTCCCTTAGTCAGTGTGGGGACCCTATTCCAGATACACCAGATGTTCAAGGTCACTCTGAGCATGGAAATCTTAATCAGGGTGTACAAGGCTAAGATACTATACATAGGTGCAAGGACACAGCAATCTATAACTCAAAAGACTGAGGTCACTATTTAGAAAGAAGCCTCTTTATTTTCATAGTATAAAGTTATTACTGACCAGCTGGTAGTGCAAGGCTGCTCAGATAATGGTTGTGGGTACAGAGGCTGCTACTACTATGTAGGAAAGATCTATTGTTACCTAGCAGGTGTGTGGCTACCTGTTGTATGGGACTTTGCTTTGAAGAACTGTTTTGCCTAGTGGCTCCTTGTTAGCAATGGCTACATGGCTAAACTCTAAAGCAATCATTAAAAAAAAAAAAACACAGCTAATGAGCAAATAAAGAAGATAAAATTGAATTTAAAATGTATTCAATTTGTCTAAAATAAAGTAGAAGAAGAAGAAAAATGGAATAAGAACAGATGGATAAACACAGCTAACAGAGCAAAACAGTAGATTTAAATTCAGCATTCTCAATAATCAAAATAAAGTAAGTAGAGTAAGAGACAGAACTTGACATATCCTATATAATAAAAGAGAAGCATGCAAATTAACCATTACTCCATCACTGTGCCACTCTACTACATCCCCCAGCCAATCAGAGTGACTATGCAAATTAATTGAACAAAGATGGCAGTTAATTTGCATACACAGGCACAGAGCGAAGACTGAAGAAAACATGGAGCTGGAGCGAGCAGGAGGCTTGGGTTGGTCCCAGCGACGAAGGAAGCCAAGCTTCCTGCAGGCCCTGGATTCCGCTCAAGGAGGGGCTGGGGGCCTGCGTCACCCGGCACCCATAGCCACAAGATGGCGGCTCCCAGGCCCCTCAGCTCTGCTGGAGTCCCCGATCTTGTCAGCCCTGCCCATCCCCAGTCCTGTCAGCCCCGCCTGTCAGTGGTCCTGTCAGTGGCCCTGCAAAGAACATACAGCAGAGCCCGCTTGCTTGCTCGCCCAGTCGCCATGGCAACCTGCAAGCAGGCCCTGCTCTTTGCTCTCTGCAGGGCATGCTTGTCGGCTCACCACACTTCCCTCAGTCCCACTGGCCCTGCGGTACCCTCCCTGACCTGTTTCCAGTGAGGCCTCTGTGAAGATCCCACCCTCCCAGCACTCCTGGCTCTGGAGGAAGCAGGCAGCACCACAGGCATCACAGCAGGCAGCCTGGCTCCCTCTGTGCTGAGGACCTGGGAGGACCCCACCAACAGAGTTAGCACCTGACCAGTGACCACTGGCCCCGCCCCCTCCCTGCCAGGAAAGAGGAAGAGGGAGACAGGGAGGCAGGGAGTCCTGGAGGACTGCTGAGAAAAACAAAGAGAGACAGAGACTGGGTTAGATAAGGCCAGCAGGGGAGGACAGTTAGTTGTGATCAGACAGGCAGAGGCAGTTAGGGGTGAGATCAGACCAGCAGGAGAGAGCACTTGGGGGCTATCAGGCAGGCAGAGGCAGTTAGGGGAGATCAGGGAGGCAGGCAGAGAGATTAGGGGTGATTAGGCAGGCAGTCAGAGGGGTTAGGGGCAATCAGGCAGAGGCAGTTAGGGGTGATCAGGCAGCCAGGCAAGTAAGTGGTTAGGAGCCAATGGTCCCATATTGTGAGAGAGATGTCTCCGATTGGAAAGGGTGCAGGCTTGGCTGAGTGACCACCCCCACTCCCGTGCATGAATTTCATGTACCGGGCCACTAGTTGTATATCATAGAAAGCAAGGCCCAAATACATGCAACTTACACAAAAAACACATTAAATATCCTATATAATAAAAAGCTAATATGCAAATCAACTGAACAGCGGAAGAACCAGTCACAATGTGCACACTGACCACCAGGGGGCAGATGCTCAATGCAGGAGCTGCATCCTGGTGGTCAGTGTGCTCCCGCAGGGGGAGCGCCACTCAGCCAGAAGCCAGCTCACAGCTGGTGAGCGCAGAGGCAGTGGCGGGACCCTCTCCTGTTGCCACAGCTGGGCTAAGAATGTCCAATTGACATCCTTAGGCCCATGGGAAGCATGCTTAAACCTTCAGTTGGACATCCCCCAAGGGCCCCCAGACTGCAAGAGGGCACAGGCCAGGCTGAGGGACCCCTGAGTGCATGAATTTCATGCACTGGGCCTCTAGTATAATTATAAAAAGTTAAAGGTAAAATAATGGAAAAGATTACTATGCTATATCTTTCAAAAAAAGAGGTGGTTCTATTAATGTCAAAGTAGATTTCAGAGCAAATGATAAAGTAATTATACAATGACAAGAGGATCAATTAATCAAAAAACAAATAGCGTAATCATAGATATCTTTGTACCTAATAAGAAAGATTTAAAATACTTGAGGACAAACTGATAAAACTGAAAGGTGAAACTGATAAACCCATAACAGTACTTGCAGATATCAACAAATAGACAAGAAAACCAGTAAGGTTTGAAAAAATTGAACAACACTATTAAACAAGTTTATCATATTGATATTTATAGAACATTTTACCCAACAACAGCAGAATGCAGCTTCTTTTTCAGCGCACATAAAACATTTATGAAGAACATGCATTCTATATTATGTTATAAAACAAAGCTCAAATAATTCAAAAGGATTTAAATAGTACAATATTCTGTGACTATGAGGGAATTAATTAAAAGTCAATAATTAAAGATAATTTCAAATATTTGAAAATTAAATAGCATACTTCTAAATAAACATGGGTAAAATTAAAAATAAAAGGGTATTTAGAAATATTTTCAACTTAGTGAAAATGAGAACACAACATCCTAATTTATTGGATGCAGCTAAAACATAAAGGGAAAATTATAACAGTAAACTTCTAAATTAGAATAGTATAAAGATTCCTAATGACAGTGCTTGATATTACCTTAAGAAACTAGAGAAAGAATAGCAGTTAGACTACAAAGTAAACAAATGAAAGGAAATACTAAAGATCAGAGATACAGAAAACAGCAACAAAAAACTCAGTGAAAACAAATGTTTTTTTTTTTAGAAAATTGATAAAATTGAATAACCTCTGTTAAGACCTCTTTGAAGGAGAGAGAGATACAGTATTTACAAATATTAGGAGTAAGTGGTGCCACTTACAGTAGCATAAAAAATACGAACTACTTAGACATAATTCCAACAACATAAATCTAAGAACTATGCACTGAAAAATATAAAACATTAAGAAATTATAGGAGACTTAAATAAATGGTAAGATATACAATATTTATGCATTAAGAGATCCAATATGTTTATTTCAATTCTTCCTAAACTGATCTACAGATTCAATACAATTCCAATAAAAATCCCAGCAGGCATTTTTGTATAACTTAACCAACTGAAAGTCATGTTGAAATGCAAAGGACCTACAATAGCTCTGATGGTTAGGTTTATGTATCAATGTTACTGGGCCACAGACTGTCCAGATAGCCCATCAAATATTACTCAGGGTGCTTCTGTATGGGAGTGTTTGCAAATGAGTCTGACATTATAATTGTTAGACTGAGCAAAACAGATCATTCTTCATAATGTGAATGGGCCTCATCCAATCAATTGAAGTCTTAGATAGAACACTATGGCTGACCTTCTTTTAAGTTGGAAAGAATTCTTCTCCTGACTACTTATAACTAGGACATTGACTTTTTTCTGCTTTAGGACTCAAACTAATACATCAGCTCTCCTGGGATAACAAGCCTGTCAGCCTTTGAGTTGCTAGCTTGCAGTCTCAACATACAGATTTTGGGACTTGTCAAGAAACACACACACACACACACACACACACACACACACACACACTGTCAGTTTTGTTTCTCTGAAGAACCCTGACTAATACAATAGCCAAAAGAGCTTTCATAACATAGCAAAGTTAGAAGACGTGTTATAAACTTAAAGCAATCAATAAAATGTGGTACTGGCAGAAACAGATCAATATAGAGTTCACAACTAGATCCATAGTTCAGAATAGAGAGTTCACAACTAGACCCATAGATATGTGATCAATTGATATTGGTCAAAAGTGAAAATGCATTCCTGTGGATAGAGAATGGTCTTTTCAACAAATAGTGTATAAGCCACAACTATAAAACTTCTAGAAGAAAAGATGATAGGAATTTTTTGTGACTTTTTGCTAGCCAATATTTTTTTTATATAACACAATATCATCACTAAAAGAGAAAAAAAACACAAATTGTTCTTATTAAATATAAAAAATTGCTCCTCAAAAACAATGGTAAGACAATTAAAAGCATACTATTGAGTGAATATCTGCAAGTAATGAATCTGATAAAATACTTATATTCAGAATATATAAAGAACTCACAAAACTCAATCAGATGAAAGAAGCAACATAATTTTTTTTAAATGAGCAGACGATTTAATCACATGCTTTACCAAATAAGTTATATGGATCAAATATTTGTGCAAAATCATTAGTCATTAGGGAATGTCAATTAAGCCACAATGTTATACCATTATATGCTTAATAAAATGCTTTAAATTCTAGTTAATAACAACCACAGAAAACCAAGTGGAAGTGAAGATGTAGAACAATTAGAGTTCTCATACACCTAAAGTAGCACAACCATTTTGGGTAAAGGATAAAGTAACAGTTTGGGGTTTTGTAAAAGTGAAATCTATGATTAGCATTAGACTGGCATTGCATTACTAGGTGTTTACTTAAGTGAAATGAAAGACTGTCCACAGAAAGATTGTTGTACAAAATTTCATAAAGGATTTGTTTGTAATAATTATAGTAAAAAATTTGAACAACATAAATATTTTTCAAGTGGTGAATTAACAAAACATGGTGAACTGATTAACAAAATGTTTAATAAACATTTTTATGATGAAATAATAATTTTAAAAATTTTTTACATGCAGCAACATGGATCAACCTCAAAATAGTTAAGCTGAGTAAAACAAGCCAGACACTCTCTCCCACACAAAGATATGGCATAGTAATGATTCCAATACATACATCCTTAAATGCAAACTAATCTAGAATGATATAGGGTAGAAAGAACTCTGGTTATCTGAGGCATAGGAGGGATGCTTAACGGGGTGGACATGGAGGTGAAGGGTGGCAGGATGGATGGAGGAATTACAAATGAGCATGAGGAAGCTCTCAGAGGTGATGGATAGCTCAATTATCTTCATTGTGGTAATGGCTTCATGTTTATTTACACAGAAAACTTACAAAATTGTGCACTTTCAGCATATACATGTCAACTCTACTTCAATAAATCTATTAAAGCTATTTAAACAATTTGAATTTATTATATGGCAAGTAAAGCAGGATATGCTAGATGACTGAAAAAATAAAGCATCACATATATGTACTAGAGGCTTGAAGCACAAAGATTCGTGCAAGAATGGGCCTTCCTTCCTCTGGCTGCCAGCACCACCTTTGGTCTGGCCTGGAGCCGCCTTTCCAACTTCCCATGCTGTCCAGAGGCCCCAAGGGGCTGGGGCGGTGTGGAATGCCTGCGTTGTTGACATGGCAATGATGCAAGCATCCCGCCCCACCCCCGGCAGCTCTGCATGCCTGCATATGCAAATTAACCAGCCATCTTTGTTGGGTTAATTTGATACTCACTCCTGATTGGCTGATGGGCATCACAAAGGTATGGTCAATTTGAATCTTTCTCTTTTATTAGTGTAGATTAGCCCTAGGTTTTTCCTGTTCTGTGAAATACCAGCTCTGTGTTTGACTCTGGCTGGGTCTAGGACCAATGTGCAGTTTCCCCTAAGGACTATAATGCCCTGAATTTTTTTTTCAACTTTACTGAGGTATAACTGACAAAGAAAATTGCATATACTTAAAGGGTAGCACATCTTGATTTGATCTACATATACAACCTGAAATGATATAATATCAAGTTATTTAGCACCTCCATTACCTCACACAGCTACCTTTGGAGTGTAGTGTGAAGGCACTAAATTTTGATTTTCTGTGTTGGGGGTGAGAGAGGGGAGGGGAACAGCACCATCTTCTGCATTCATTCATCCTTTTAACTTATCTCTGGTTTCTAGAATCAGATACAGTTTTTGGTTTTGGAAGTTTGATTTGCTTTTCTTGGATATTTCTTGTATAAGTTCTAAAAAATATTCAAAATATTTTTATATTTGTGGTATTTATCCAAATCCTAAATGCTTTGCTTTTCATAATGTCAATAATGCTATGCTGTTGTAAACTGATGTCCTAGATAGATTTATGTGTTTTGGTGTGTGTGTGTGTGTGTAAAACACTAAAGACACATATATGTGATTCTGATGTAACCCTGGGAGAACAGGAGATATATTTTGACATAATTGTAAATTCATAAAAATTTCAGTGCTAGTGTCAAATCTCCTAATGTATGAGATAATTTCCAACTTGATAATAGAGGAAAGTTTTCTTGCCTTATAAATCTTTTTGTTTCTTCTGTATATGTGTGTGTGAGAGAGAGAGTGTGTAAAAGATGATAATGATAATCCCCAGAGGTTGCTATAGAAGTAAAGGTTAAAACTAAGAGCAGAATTGAGAGAGAGAGAGAGAGAGAGAGAGAAAAGGAGAGAGAGAGAGAGAGAGAGAGAGAGAGAGAGAGAGAGAGAGAGAGATCGGGAAATTTGTGAACCAGAAATCAGGGAAAAGAGAGAAAAATCCTAAATCATGGAACCCTGATCTCAGAATCTTAAGCTCCAGACTTGGTCCTGCCACATACTAAATATAAATTTGGGAAAATTATCAAATCTGAAACTCAATTTTCCTTCTTTAAATTGGCAATGATAATTTACTTATGAGATAAGGCAGTGACTTTCAAATGTTTTTTCTATGCTCTACTGTAATAGGTGCATTGCATTAAGAACAGAATCACCTCTGTGCCCACATGCGAGTACATGCAAACGCCTGCATGCGCGCACACACACAAAAATTCACACAAAAGTTATACAGAATAATGCTTAATCTTTCTAAAGGTGATGAACTCTGAAATACATATTCTTTTCTATATTATTCTATGAGAACATGTGGTTTGAGACACTAAGATGATCTCATGGCACCTGGAGGGAGTTAGGTCATAGTTGTAAAAACGCAGATAATGTACATAAAGCCCTTATCACAGATATATTCTAAGCAGTTTTTAAAAAATTGGTACTTATTGATTTTTTTAGAGAGAGAGAGAGAGAGAGCATCAATTTGTTATTTCATTTATTCTTGCATTCATTGGTTGATTTTTGTATGTGCCTTGACTGGGGATAGAACCTGCAACCTTGGAATATCAGGATGATGCTCTAACCAACTCAGATACCCAGCCAAGGCTTAAAGCAATTATTTAAAAAGTCTGAGTGTCTTGCTCTGCCAATATGGTTCAGTGGTTGAGCATCTAACCATGAACCAGGAGGCCAGTGTTGTATTCCTTGTCAGGGTACATGCCCAGGTTACAGGCTTCATCCCCAGTGGGGGATGTGTGGAAGGTAGCTGATCAAGCATTCTCTCTCATCATTGATATTTCTATCTCTCCCTCTCTCTTTCTCTGAAATCAATAAAAGAAAATTTTAAAAGAAGTTTAGCATCTTAGTTTTTGTATTACATTTAATTTTTTATTCTTTTTACTTTTTCTTTTCCTTTTAAATGATTGTTTGCCTTGATGTCCATAGTGTATGTCCATTCAGTGTACATAATATAAGAATTTATTTCCTCTATATTTTCTTCTATGTTTGCTTTTTCTTTTCAGATTTTTTAAAAAACAGCGTATGTTTTGTGCAATATGAATATGATAGCACTTTAATGAATATCCTTGTCCCTGTATCTTATATTCAGAAAGTGCATAAAGATGGAATTACTGGTCTTAGGATTTATTCAATATTAAGGATTTTTCTCCATCTTGATAAATTTGTTTGCTAGAAAATTTGCATATTTTCAAAGTATGTTTGTCAGTTTAATTTTTTTAGTTGTCTCTGTCCTCCCCATATCAATTGTTTTTTGTTTGCTTGTTTTTCTTTATTGCCTTGATGAAAGAACTTTATGAGAATTTAAGAGATGAAATGCTTCATATTATTCAAATTTTATTAAGTATCTGAATACATTTCAAATTAACATAATATGATTTTGAAACACCATACACTGAGTAATATTTAAAAATACTTATTACTGAGGGAAGTAGATCAGATTTTTATGCATTTCAATTTTATTCCTTACATTGAATATTATTAAACATTTTTTGGCTTAATTGCTGTCTGTGGAATCAAACCTTAATTACTAATTATTTTATTTTTTTGCTACCTCATATCATTCAAATATGTCTTATTTATATCTGCATCCCTAGAGCCTAAAAATCAAGGCGCACTGTGGAAACACAATAATCTTGAATGGAAATTTTAAAAAGTCATCAAGATAAATGTCGTTTATAATTTTAATAAGTTGCTCAATATTTAGAAAGAAGCAGTATAATTAATGTCTTAGAAAAGTATTAATAAATAATCCATACAAATTGTTAATAAATTCAAAGGTTCAACATCGGAGTTAATGTATTTTTCTTTAACTCTAATCCCACTGGACAATGAACTCCTCTGGAACTGGACAGTGTCTTTTCATCTTTATATCTCTAGGACTCAGCACTGACCCCAGAACACATAAGACACTCAATAAAAGTGTTTTGAACAACTGAATCGATAAGCTCAAAAAATATGTTACAGTATATTAATGGGCAAAGGATTATTTAGAAACACAACGGATTAGAAATCTATGATCATCAATTTTATCACTATTTTATTTTGAAAGTTCCCCTCAGAATCACAGGTAATATAGCAGAATTTTAATTAAAGGAGTTTAAGTAATACTTATTTATTTTAAAAATATCTGCCAACTTCTTGAGATCACTAAAATCATCTGGAACACTTCAGAGGTATAAATAAAAGAAAAATATCTAAGTTTACTAATGGAAATTTATCAGGGAAGGTAATAATTAGCTATGTTTTTCCACTTAAAATAATTAGAATTCAACAACTCACAAGAATAAATTACTAATTTTATGGTATATAGTTTATATTTGTTTAGACTTTTTATATGCATAGATATTTATAGTTAATAAGAATTTTAGATAATTATATCTATATTCTACATATAATAATGAGTAGTTTTTCCACAAAATATAACAACCTTTCCTGTCATATTTTTACAGGTAATTTGTAGCTGTTTTAATGACTACAAAATATTCCATCCAATAAGATGTTGTTAACTATTTTTGTTTAATGATTTTGGGCAATTTTTAAGGTAATAATCATTGTTATTAAATTCACTGGGGCTCTGTTTTCTAAACTATACAGTGAAAATATCAACAGTATAAGAATTGTAGATTTTTTAATGTAAGGAAAATCCCATGATTTATTCAAAGCACTAAGCAGAGTGCTTGACACAATTTACAATGAGTAAATGCATTGACTATAATCAATATTAATTTGAGTTAACAATGGCACTTTCATTAAGTAAGACCCAGAGTAAACTCTAATAGTGATGAGATTAAATGAAACTGTATTCTTTTTAAATATGTTTTGTTGTTGAGAGAGAGAGAGAGAGAGACATCTATGTGTAAGAAAAATATCTATCAGTTGCCTGTGGAAAAACCTCAACCAGAAATTGAACCCAAAACCTGGGTATGTGCCCTGACTGGGAATGGAATCAGCGACCTTTTTGTGCACAGGGCAATGTTCAACCAACTGAGCTGCACTGGCCACGATGATACTGTATTCTTTATTTAACTCATGAAACAGTCTAGAGTGGTTCTCAACCTTCCTAATGCGGCAACCGCGACCCTTTAATACAGTTCCTAATGTTGTGGTGATCCCCAACCATAAAATTATTTTCGTTGCTACTTCATAACTGTAATCTTGCTACTATTATGAGTCGTAATGTAAATATCTGATATGCAGGATGTATTTTCATTGTTACAAATTGAACATAATTAAAGCATAGTGATTAATCACAAAAACAATATGTAATTCTATATGTGTTTTCTGATGGTCTTAGGTGACCCCTGTGAAAAGGTCATTTGACCCCCAAAAGGGGTCGTGAAGCACAGGTTGGCGACCCACAGTTCTAAAGAGGTTTGCAGTTCTGTTCCAGAGCCTGTGGCAGCCGCCCTAGAGTATGTTTACTGGCCTGTTTACCAGTAAGCTAGATGGAAATTCTGCTTTTGTTACTTGTTTTTGCTTCCCAGTTAGTAAAAGTTATTGAATTTCCTTTTGCTTTCTTCCCATGACTCTGTCTATGCTGGCATTGTTATCATTTGTTTCATCTATCTGAGTCCTGCCTATTTAAGTGCAAACATCTTTTTAAACTTCAAACACTTTTTCCTGATCATTTTTTTCCTAAGAATATTGTTCTGTATTTTACTTCATAAGCTGACCTGACATAATTGAAACTTTACTAGATGACTCAGCATTTTCTTTTTTTTTTTTGACTTTTTAAAAAAAAATATATTTTATTGATTTTTTACAGAGAGGAAGGGAGAGAGATAGAGAGTTAGAAACATCGATGAGAGAGAAACATCGATCAGTTGCCTCCTGCACATCTCCCACTGGAAGATGTGCTAGCAACCCAGGTACATGCCGGCGCTCTATCCACTGAGCCAAACCGGTTTCGGCAGCATTTTCTTAAAGAATCTTTATTCTCTTACTGTGTGATGGCATCACTCAAGTCAGCTTGTTATTTTTTTTATCTTTCAGTCTCAGTTCAGTCTCACCTTTTACCTGTTCCTAATATTCTCACTCTGGTTTTCTATTCCAATCTGTTTCACCAGAATGGAGACCTGGTCTTGAGTGGGTCAGCCTAGGGCTGCCTGGTGGTGGGCAGATTCTCTACTTCATGCAGGAAAGATTTCACAACATGAGTCCAGGTAAATTTCAGAGGATGTTTATTAAAGCTGGGGACAGTGAAACAAGGGAGGGCCTAGGATAGAAGAAGCAATAGGAGAAAGACTAAGTGGGGAAATGAGCCTAGGCTGGGCTGCTTTGACTCACTAAGGAGTCAGAGAAAAGGGGGCTTTAGAGAGGATCTCAATAGAATGAATATTCATCAGCTTTATGTTAATGTGCCAAACTTAGATTTATTCCATTCACTTCATTTGTCCTGGGTGTGGTTGGCAAATGGAACTAATTAGATTTCTGCTTTCTATCTCTCTGAATAGGGTGATTTAAACTATTTATACTCTGGTTGGGGAGAAATGTAAATCACTTATTCTTAAGTGTCCTTGTTTTAGGTGGCTGCAAACTGTCATCTAGATCTGCTAGATGACTGCAAACTGCTTGTTTAACTATCTGTCTCAATTTCCCTATGCAGCTTGTCCTGGCTCACTAGCCTGTCTTATTTGCATAGGCTGATACCAACTAACTAATTTTAAAAGTTATACATTAAATAAAAATTGCTGGAGATGTGGAGATTTGGGGAGACTGGCATGCTCCGAGAAGACATGAAAGCTCTCTCTACCCTTTCTCCATACCTTTCCCTATGCATCTCTTCCACCTGAATGTTCCTGAGTCATATTTTTAATATAACCTGTAATCCATTGGTTTCCAACCTTCTTCCTCCTGAGAACTTGCTGCTTATATAAAGATTCCCCGGAAGAGAGGAGAAGGTCAGTGGGAAGGACAAAGCCGCTGTGATGCTTGATATCACCCAGGTTCCTTGTCATACCTCTGAGATACCATGGCTCAGTTCTAGATCACTGCAATACAGTCCCTAGAAAGGTTGGAGGTGTTTCCATCTGCAGTAGGTGACCGCACAATTTGGCGCCCATCCACTGATAGAGGGAGGAATCAACAACTTGGAAATTCATCTCAGCACCCCCGGATCTGTGCAGGAAGCAGCCTGCCAGCCATAACCCATGTGGAACCACCACCCACCATGCACCGTACATGAGCAATGCAGTACTGCAATGTGGGTCTCAGACGTCTTCAGTGAGAAGGAATCAGACAGACCTCCGGAGCTGAGCCTCCTAACCAGACCCCAAACCCAGCATCCCAGGATCCCATGCTTCAGGTCCTCGTGCTGTTAAGTGCAAGCCACAGGTTCCTCACTTCCCACTCCATCCCTAATCCCAATACAGAACCTCAGCCAGGTGTGTCCTACACCCCTGCCCAGACAGAGTCCTAGCCAGGCGAGCACCACACCCCTGGCACAGACTGAGTGTGCTCCCCTGGCAAACAGAGCCCTCATGGGGCAAGTGCCCAGCCCGTGGCATAGACGAAGGAGGCTCCGCCGCCAGCAAAGATAGACCCTTTGGCTGAAGTGTACCCCACTTAGGCACAGACAGAGCTGAAGACCAGTGAGTGCTACACACCCTGCAGAGACAAAACATTGAGCCAGTGGGTGCTCTGCCTTCATAGACACACCCTACCCCCCAGAAGAGACAGAAATGTCACCTGGTGCATGCCCTACCCACAGTTCAGATCAGAGCTGCTGGAGCAACCTGGTATGCCAAAGCACAGGTCACAGGTCCATGGCGCAAGTGCACTGCCAGAAAGACTAGTACACCATCTGCCTTATGGGTTGGAGCAGCACAGTGAACTGCATGCCAGAGGGCTCTGGGCCCTCATGGAGAGTCTCACACTAGGGTTACTGTGCACCTGCTCTCTACCAACACAAGAAGCAGATAATTGAGTGACCAGAACTGTGGGAAAATGGGGTACAACTCAGAACAGAGACAATAAAGGTGTGAAACTCATGACAAACCCAGCCCCCAGGGCTAGCTAGTCCAGAACTATTGGACTGTGAGGGGCCTCAACCCCTTAGACCCCAAGCAAGTAGCCCAGGGCCAGAAAGAGATAGCAAAATGGGGAAAGAAAAAAAAGGAAAGAAAAGGAGGCATCACTAGAAAAGGAACTAAATGAAACAGAGGCATGCAATATGTGAGAAAAAAGAATTCAGAATAAGGGTCATACAATTCTTAAACAGGATGGATGAGAAAATCAACAACCTATGTAAGAATCAGGAAGAAAAAAAGAGTGATATAGCTACAATAAAAACCACCATGGAAGCTTTCAACAGCATACTAGGAGAAGAGAAGGACAGAATTAAAGAATTAGAAGACAGGGAAGCAAAACACAGCCAATCTGAACTGCAATTGCAGAAAAAAATCAAAAGGCAGAAGGAGAGCCTGAGGAAACTTTGGGACAATATAAAGTGAAGCAACATACGTATAATAGGGGTTCCAGAAAGACAAGAAGATGATCAAGGCTTAGACAACCTATTTGAAGAAATAATGTCAGAAAACTTCCCTGATTGGGGGAAGAAAAAAATTAGACAAGCACAGAGAGTCCCAAATAAGATGAACCCCCAAATACCTACACCAAGACATGATGTAATTACAATGGCAAACAGTAATTACAAAGAGAGGATCTTAAAGCCTATAAGTGAGAGTCAGAATGTTACCCACAGCCCTAACTGGTTTGGCTCAGTGGATAGAGCGTCAGCCTGCAGACTGAAAGGTCCCAGGTTCAATTCCAGTCAAGGGCCTGTACCCTGGTTGTGGGCACATCCCCAGTAGGGGGTGTACAGGAGGCAGCTGATCAATGTTTCTCTCTCATTGATGTTTCTTACTCTCTGTTCCTCTCCCTTCTTCTCT
>NW_006287706.1:1557810-1558924 GCF_000327345.1 Myotis davidii
AGCTGAAAATAATATAATATTGTATGTCAACTATAATTTAATTTTAAAAAATGGTTAAGATTGTAAATTTTATGTTACATGTATTTTACCACAATTCAAATAAAAAACATTACTGATTTCAATCAAACCAACTGTAGCTATCGCAGTGGCCACTAGCAGGAGAGTGTCCTGCTGTTATTGATCTATAAGACCTGATGAATAAAAATTGAAGGTGCAATCAGGAGCTTCACAGACAAAAAAAGGGCCAAGGGAGTTTATCACTACCAAGCTAGCAATGCAAGAAATGCCAAAGGAACTGCTGTAAGGAGAGAAAAAAGGGGGGGAGAAGAACAAAGGAACACAGGCACCAAAAATAAAAATAGCTACAAACAAGTATCTATCAATAATAACTTTAAACGTAAATGGACTAAATGCTCAAATCAAAAGGTATCGAGTGGCTCAATGGATAAGAAAACATGACCCATATATATGCTGCCTACATGAGACCCACCTAAGAATAAGAGACTCACACAGACTGAAATTGAAGGGATGGATAAATATATTTCAGGCAATTGGAAATGAAATAAAACTTGGGATAGCAATAATTATATCTGACAAAATAGACCTCAAATTCAAGGCCATAACAAGAGATAAAGAAGGCCACTTCATAATACTAAAGAGGTAAATACAACAAGAGGATATAACTCTGGTAAACATATAGCACCCAATGCAGGACCACCCAAATACATAAAAAAATAAAATAAAAATTCTGGAAGGTATCAAGGGAAAGATCTGCGGCAATACGATCATAGTAGGGGACTTAAATAAACCACTGACATCACTGGATAAATCATCTAAACAAAAAATCAGCAAAGAAACATCAATCCTAAATGCCTCACTAATCAGATGAACTTAATTGATAACTTCAGAAAATTTCACACCAAAGCCTCGGAATATGCATTCTTCTCAAGGGCACATGGAACATTTTCAAAGATAGACCACATATTGGGTCACAGGCAAAGTTTCTACAAATTCAAGAAGATTGAAATCATATCAAGCATCTTCTCAGACCACAATGGCATAATATTAGAAATCAACTACAATAAAAACAATTAAAAAATTCCAACACTTGGAG
>NW_006287706.1:1559590-1582608 GCF_000327345.1 Myotis davidii
TCAAAACCAGATAACGACACTACAAAAAGGAGAACTACAGGACAATATCCTTGATGAACATAGATGATAAAATCCTCAACAAAATTCCAGCAAATCAGAGCCAGCATTACATTAGAAAGATCATGCACCATGACTTAGTGGGATTTATTCCAGGGATGCCAGGATGGTACAATATTCACAAATAAATAAATGTGATACATCACATACACAAATCAAGAGACAAAAACCACATAATCATATCAATTGATGCAGAAAACGCATTTGACAAAATCCAACACCCTTTCTTGATAAAATCTCTCAGCAAAGTGGGAATAGAGGAATCATACCTCAACATAATAAAAGCCTTATATGACAAACTTACAGCCAACATCATACTCAATGGGCAAATGCTAAAAACATTTCCCCTAAGAACAGGAACAAGACAGGGATGCCCATGCTCACCACACCTGTTTGACATAGTTCTGGAAGTGCTAGCATAGAAATTAGACAAGAAAAAGAAACAAAAGGTACCCAAATTGGAAAAGAAGACTTAAAACTGTCATTATTTGCAAATGACATGACACTGTACATAGAAAACCCTAAAGACTATCAAAAAATACTAAAACTAATAAATGAATTTGGCAATGTAGCAGGATACAAAATCAACACCCAGAAATCTATGGCTTTTTTTATATACCATTAATAAACTCACAGAAAGAGAAACTAAAAAAAAACCAAAAATCCCATTTACCATTGCAACAATCAAAAATTAAGATAATTTAACCAAGGCTGTAAGGGGCCTGTACTCAGAAAATTATAGGGTGCTGATAAAAGAGATAGAGGAAGACATAATCAAATGGAAGAACATACCATGTTCATGGATTTGTAAAATTAACATCATTAAAATATCCTTACTACCCAAAGCAATATATAGATTCAATGCAATCCCCATTAAAATACCAACGGCATACTTCAACGACCTAGAACAAACTCTCCAAAAATTCATCTGTAATGAAAAAAAAAAAAAAAACCGAATAGCTGCAGCAATCTTGAGAAAGAAGGAAAAAGTTGGAGGGATCATAATATCAGATACCAAGTAAAACAATAAAGTCACTGTTCTCAAAACTGCCTGGTATTGGCACAAGAACAGACATACAGACCAATGGGACCAGGCAGAGAATCAAGAAATAGACCCAAGCCATTATGCTCAACTAATATTTCAAAAAGGAGGCAAGAGCATACTATGGAGTCAAGACAGTCTCTTAAATAAATGGTATTTGGAAAATTGGACAGAAATTTGCAAAAAATGAAATTAGAGCACAAACTTACACCATTCACAAAAATAAACTGAAAATGGTTAAAGGACTTAAGCATAAGGTGGGTAACCATAAAAATCTTAGAAGAAGCCATGGGCAGAAAAACAGCAGACATTTGTCGTAGCAATCTTTATTGCTAGAGCTCTTAGGGCAATGTAAAGTAAGGAGAAAATAGACAAATGGGATTACATAAAAATAAAAAAGCTTCTGCACAGCAAAAGAAACCATCAACAAAACAAGAAAGCCCACTGCATGGGAGAACATATTTGCCAATGTTATATCCGATAAGGGTTTTATCTCCAGCATTTATAGGGGACTCATACAACTTAACAAAAGGAAGATAAACAACCCAATCAAAAAATGGGCAAAGGACCTAAATAGATACTTTTTGAAAGAGGACAGAAGGAAGGCCAAGAGGCATATGAAAACATGCTCAAAGTCACTATATTCCGAGAGATGCTGGTGATATACCGTATGTACCCAGCTATAAATAAGAAGGAATTCTTACCATTTGCAATAGCATGGATGGAACTGGAAAGCATTATGCTAAGCAAAATAAGCCAGGCAGAGAAAGATAAATATCACATGATCTCACTCATTAGTGGAATATAATGAACAATATACACTGATGTGCAAAAATAGAACCAGAGTCATTGAAGCATCCAACAGATTGCACAATCTATGAAGGTAGGTGAGGGGTGAGGGTGTAAGAGATCAACCAAAAGACTTGTATGCATGCATATGAGCATAACCAATGGACGCAGACTTGGGGTGGGGGGGCACATGCTGGCGGGTGGGGGTGGCTGGGGAGTGATCAATGAGTGGAAAAGTAGACTTATATAATACTTTAAACAATAAAGAAGTTTAAAAAATCAATTAAGCTTTGAATAAGAAATAATAAGTATATTGGATATATTCTAAGGCATTCTAGTGTTTGCTACTAGTGATAACTGGAACTGTGAGGAGTGGTGTTTTGCCCCGGGGGTCGTGTTTCACAACGCAGAAGAATGAGTTCCACAGACCAGAAGATTTAAGCAAAAGTGTGGAAAGTTTATTACAAGCAGATTCAGTCTCCCCTCAAGAGGAGGGGAACCCAATTGTGGGCTGCCCATTAAAGCCTATTAGTCCAGGGGTATATATTTGCTACAAGCCTGTTCTATGTCTATCTGTGTCGTCACCTGATTGATTCCTTCATTGTTTTTGCCCAGCAACGACCTGAACTTTCCCTGTTTCTGTATGTTCTTTCTCTGCTCCTATGCTGAACTTTCTCTGTTTCTTTTTGTAAAATTTCTTTATTGATTAAGTTATTACATATGTGTCCTTATCCCCACATTACCCCCCATCCTCCCCAAATGGACACACAATAGGGAGGTGAGAACTTTCTCTGTTTCTATGCATTTGTACACCTTGCTGCTACAGGCCCTCCCTTGTTTTCCCATGCCTCTCGCTTTGAGTCCAGAAACATTTTATTATTTCTGTTTGGTTGGTTCCTGTGGTGAGGCTGCTCAAACTTCAGTGTCTGCCCCTGCCTATGCTCCACCTGCCTTTGTTTCCACTGTACCCTGCCCTGTCTGCCTGCATCTCAAGTTAACTCTCACACTAGTTAAATGGCTTTTTTGCTAAATGTTGACATTTTATTGCCAAGGATGCAATCTTGAGACACTGTTGTTACCCGGGAGATGAGGAAACCTTGGTTCTTGTCTACCTCAGGGAAATATTTCAATTAAAAAAAAGTGTAGAAAAGCAAGCAAGGATTTCTGACCTCAGAAAAATATATTTAGAAGAGTGTAACAAGGAGGGCATAGAAGAAGCAACAGGAGAGCCTAGGTTGGGTGCCTTAGCTCACTGGGAAGTCAGAGAATAGGGGGCCTTAGAGGCAGTTTCAGGGGGTTAGTCCACGACCAGTTACTGCTGCTCATTTCCCCCGTGGTTGCAAATGTCAAGGGGTGCCTTAGAGGTTACAGGATACATGCCTGTGGAGAGGAGAGGAGAGGAGAGGAGAGGAGAGGAGAGGGGGAAGGGATTGGCACAGGCATGCTCCCTGGAGGGAGAGCCCTGGGGTTTTAAAGGCTGGATGTTTAGGGGAGGTCTTAGGTGTGGTTGACAAATGGCACTAATTAGATTTCTGTTCTGTCTCCCTGAGTAGGGTGACTGAAGCTATTTACCCTCTACTTGGGGAGAAGGAGTGCAAACCATTTACTTTTATGTCCTTGGCTTAGGGAAGATAGGACTTACTAGGTGACCACAAACTGTTATTTTTTAAAATTATACCATTTTTCTGTGCTTTGATTCATTTGAACGAGATATTTCAAATATTCTATGTAATATATGAAAATGCTGAATTTGAATTTAATAGATTAACACTGACATACATATAGTTATTTTCTCACTACCAACCCTAATATTGTGTTTATACCATGCAGTAGTGATTCAGAAAGCAATCCTGCTGTTGTAAACTGCTCAGCTCGGGCCAAATATTTCCTGCTCTCCCATCCCTGCTTCAAAATGTCATGTCTTTCAGCTGTTCAATTTCCAGCTGCCAAAAATCAATGGTTTTGCATCTGCTGGTTCTAGTTTCTTGTTCTAAATCAATTCACTGCCAATTTGAGATAACAAAAATTA
The DNA here is from genome assembly GCF_000327345.1 of Myotis davidii. NCBI lineage: Eukaryota > Metazoa > Chordata > Mammalia > Chiroptera > Vespertilionidae > Myotis > Myotis davidii. Next base: position 1,563,508 of record NW_006287706.1, read on the forward strand.
CCAACATGATATTACTGTTGGTAACAGTCATAACAAATACATTTATCAGAAACATAAAGCATCTAAAATTATGTTTTTATATTTATATTTTTCAAATAGGTGAGAAAGTAGACAGAATTTTTGTAATCTAATAAAGAAATTTCTGATATATATGTATAACACGTGAAGTTTGTTTTATGGAAGTAAAACAAAGTTCTAAGTTATTACTGTCCAAGCAGAAGTATCAGTATAGCATCAATATCAACTCAAAGTTTTGTAAACTTTTTTGAGATTTTCTTGCAACTCAGCTAAAGTTTCATCATATAGAGAAATGAAAATCATAGAAAATTCTGTGACTGAAAATTTTCAAACAGTACTTTAAATTTCTGCTGTTGCACAGAAATGTTTTCACAAGCCTTTATCTTCACAGAAGCCAAGTACTATTTTTTTTTAATTTATAACACTTTTTATAATTGTCAATTTTTAAGATGCCTAAAATTTTCACATTACAATTGAAATTGGCCATGAATAAATTGTTGGATGGAATAAAGAAAATAGATATGAGGAAAAATATATATGTGTATTTTTTTATCTTTTTTTGTAAACCATGGAAAAAAACTGAAATTTTTAACTAAATTTTAGGCAAATACAAAGGAAAGCCAGTGTAAGTTTATAAATTAATGCACTTTACTGGGATATTATTACTAATCTATTTCAACCATTATTTCTCCCAACATGTACGGTTTATATTAGATATAGCTCTCCTGGCCTGACAGTTGAATAGTATGAAAACTAAGAGTAAGAACAATTTATAAATAGGTATAGCAATTTTTACACCCAAACATAAATTCTCATTAAGCTGTTGCCCAATACTTTCCTCAAACTCTTTCTGCTACTTATGCAATAGGTATGAACTACTTCAGCTTATGCAATAGGTATTGACTACTATCAACTTGATACCTCTCCTGGGCAAGACAGAACACCTTATTTGAAGGAAATAATTTAGACATATAAAGTTTTCTATTTGCATTAATAGGAAGAGACCTAGTTAGACACCCGGGAAGTTTGCATTTCCATTTAAAAGGCTTTGCCTATTCTGATTTTCAGGGTAATAAACCCGAGAATGACTTGTGTAAGAGGTCTGATTAGTCCAGCATATAGGTCAAGCGGCTCTGAACTCGCCTCAATATGCTGAACAATAGATACCTAAGTTGTTCAGTGATTCATGATCTATTCTAATTAATAATGGCAAACTCAGCCTATTGGTCAGGTCTCAGTAAGGTGTGTTCAAGAAAATTAATTTATCAGAAAAATCTATAGCTAATGCTTGCAAATAACACTTGTAAAATTAAGGGAAAGTTTAAATGCCAAGATTTTAAAAATGGACTTATTGCTTTACTTTCTGTTTAGAGCTGACCACAGGGCACTGTATGAAGATTATATTCAGTCTATATTTTTTCTTTTAAGGTATAAATTTCAGTTTTATTCATGCTGTAGTAACCTATCTAAGTAAGTAAACTTGACATGTTAAACATTTATAAAATGTTTTAATTTTCCTTTTCTAAAGGAAGTATTTTTATTTCCACACACAATTCAGTTTTTCACCTGAACAGCCTTTTCCTCCATATTATTGCTGCCTACAATGATTATACCAAGTTGCAACACCCTGAATATAACATCTCTATAGTAATGTATATCCAGAAAATGGCCACAAATAACCCATCACCAGTTCATTCCAACATGTCAAACTGCGATTATCTGCTTAGTTGTATCTCCCACGCTAGTCTCCTTTTACTTTGAGTGCAGGACTGCATTGCTATTTACTGTTGTCAAATGGTCTATTTTTGGAAACGTCATCAATTCTAGTACTGCTGGCAGCCAATAGCTGGACAGATTTCCTTATGAAATTTGACAACTTGTTTTTATAATATTTTGAAGCAGTCTAGTAACTTTTCAGACAAATAGATTCTGAATCAGATGGATAATTCCCGCTATTATGTTTGTTATTAATATGTTGATATGTTCTTTAATCATCAAAACACCTGGGATACACGCTCAGTTGATCAAACACTTGGGAACAAAAAGAGAGAAGGCAATCAATCAAAGACAAGAAACTCATGAAAAGTTGTATGATTTTTCTAAAGGAAAGAATAAAACAATTTAAATTATAATAGAGATATCATTGAGTAAATTGGGACTCAATGAAGTGAAGTGAATTTTAGAAAAGCTAACTATACTGAGAGTTTCTGACTCAGAGTCACAAATTCTTTGGATCAAGTCCTTAAAGCAATTTAATGCCAATGTTAGTGGGCATAGTTTTCCCCAGATGTAAAGTAGAGGAAATACTACTACTATTACTGCACAGAAACCTTATTTTCTTTAATCTGGCCTTTTAATTGTGATTTTTTCCCTTTGACTCAAACTGGCCTCAACCCATCACTCACCACCTCCTTCTCTCTTGCTTAATGATTAAGCCCTCCGGTCAGTGAGGTTCTAGTTAACAAAGTCCTGGGTCTATTGACTACTGAGACAGTTTTCAATCAAACTAAACATAATATCTTGGTCTCAGTTGTGTTTTAGCTCTGGACCCAGGAAAGCAGAATAATACCATAGAACAAATCCTTGCAAATTGGACAGAACAACCTCCAACCCTAGTAGCAACCGATCAGTAGAGACCATGACCCTAAATTCATTAGGCACCATGACTAATGTGTGTTTTGTTTTGTCTGTTTGTTTTTTCCCTATATAATTCATTCACTAAAGCCCTCAGGGGGCAGGTCTTTGAGCATGAACTACCTGTGACTCCAGGCATGGTGCCATATCCTTAATAAACCCTTATTTTCTTAGGTAAAAACTTCTCTTTCTGTCTTATTGGGCAGGCAAATGGACCCCTTCAGTAAGGTAACACTAATTCAAGTAGGTGTTAGATAGACTAAGTGAGAAAATTAGTTGATTAATAATTGTAGCTCTTTCCTTTTTGCTTCTGAATTCAAGGCTTCTTTGAACTCTCTTTAAAGTTCTTTTAAGAATATGTATTTTAAGGATATGAATATTACATATATCAGGACATGTTCTATTTTTATAATCATTTAATTCTTCCCCTCTGGTGAAGAATTATTGGAATGTTCTACAAAAATATGTCATAGTCATAAAATAGAATTGTAATGCAAGTTTTGCCCCATCAGCAACATTTCTCTAATTAATGCCTCTTCTTTCAGTTATTTACAGAATCTGGCACCATGGGTAAGAGATAGACAAAACAATGTTATTTCATGTGGTTAATGTTGTCTTAATGTGATAAGTAAAATAATGCATATATAAAGCTCAAATATTGGTTCACATGGTAAAAAAAAAAAAGTAGAATGCAACAAATCATGCAGCAAATATATGCACCAGTCCTATGAGGAGAGGGACACTGTGCCTGTGGAAGTCTTCCCAAATGAGATAAAACTGATTCAGCCCTTGGAGGATGCATATCAGTTTAGAGATACACAAAACGAACTGGAGTTCCAGGTTGAAAGAAGAGCATATATGAATCAGTGAAGGTGTAGAAGAGCATTAGATACACTGAAAACTATAAATTGTCTAAGATTGCTGAAGTATAGCGTGCGAAGATTGGTTTGAAGGATAAGATCCTATGAAACCTAAATAGTATGTCTTCCTAAGGATTTTGTATTTTTTTTTCTAGAAATACAACAATGCTGAAATATATAGTAGAGAAAGGGGGGGAAAGAGAGGAGGGGAGAGGAGAGGAGAGGAGAAGAGAGGAGAGGAGAGGGGAGAAGAAACATAGATCAGTTGGCTCCTATATGCACCCCAACCAGGGATTGAATCTGAGAGAGAGAGAGAGACAGAGAGAGAGAGAGAGAGAGAGATGTGAAAGAGATACATCAACCTAATCAGTTGCCTCCCATACACACCCCAGCCAGGGATGGAACCAGCAACCTAGGTATTTCCCAGACCAGGAATCAAACCCCCAACTTTCTTGTGTACAGGACAACACTCCAACCAACTGAGCCATGCCCGCAAGGACAATGTTGAAAGGTTTTAAGACAGGCTATGGCTTGATATGATTTGAAATTTTAAAAGATTATTTGATACTAGTGTGAAACATGGGTTTATTAATGAGAACATAAATGGAAGCAGATAGAGCAGTTAAAAGAATTCAGGTAAGAGTCTGGTATATCTTTGTAGCAGAGAGGATGGGAAAGAGATAGAAGGTTTTGGAGCTAGATGTGAAGTAAATTGGAAGATTTTAAGAATTAATTCAATGTGAATAAAGAGGATGTCATGGGGTAGGCTTCCATGGAATCAGATCTTGTGGCAAAGTTTATCCGGGATTGTTCTAGGAATCAATCCTATGCAAGAAAGGGCAGAAGCAGTTGAGTTATGGATGTAGATGCAACAAAGGACATTTGATTATACTAGGACTCTGAAGCTAGAATGGCAGTTCAGAGCTGTCCAGAATTGGGCATGGGCCAGTCATTCAGCTTGACCTTGGGTGTGTTTTTGAGCAAATTCAGGGCAATGAAGTTGGGGTCTCAAGTGTGAACTATTAGTCTCAGGAGAATTAATGTGTCAGGATTGGGTGATATGGGCAATGCATGACTTTATCCATGGCAGAGAAGGGGGAAAAAAAAGGAAGAGGCTAAATTTTTTTTTCTGAGCTATGCTATTAAGGTGATCTAAGTGTGATCTGGGGACAGTTTCCTAAAAAATATATGTTTCTATCAATTACATTAGTTATCATATATCACTATTCAGGTTCTTTTTGAGAACCATCCAGAGCAACAAAAACCGTTGTGTGTGTGTGTGTGTGTGTGTGTGTGTGTGTGTATGTGTGTGTGTGTGTGATTGTCCTCAAAGAAATGGAAAACACCAATAAGATCATCTTCGGCCAAGTTATTTAAAGTCTGTCCTCTTTGGAATAATCAGAAATAGCCAAACTCAAAAAAACTTGAATATTAGATGACTTTGGTTATTTTGTCTTACTTCCTAAGAATATTCAGTCAAGCATTTAAACAAAACATTTCAAATTTTAATATTAAAACACAGATATGATCTTATCCTAAAAGGGATGAGAACAAATTAACAGTTAAACAAATAGCTTTTGTAAAGAATGAATAAAGTTTATTATATCTAGCATTAACCTTAATGTTTAAATATTTTTGCTAAAATGTCTTTAATTTATAAAATGTCTGTCTCCATGTAAAATTTATAGTTGTTATCTAAAAATTTAAATATAATTTCAATGGATAAATTTTCAGCTATATTATATATTGTATATGAGCTTTAAATATATTTTTAATCAAAATTCTGGATCTACAGATTTAGATCATTCAATTTATAAAAAATATTCACCATGTATTACCTAATATGACAGCCAGTTCTCACTGTCAAATTTATCAACTAAATTAGACTAGCTTCTGCTTCACCCTTTTCTCCTTCCAATACATGTTTCTTCTAACTACTGAATTCTAAGATAGATGGAGTGAAGGAAGGAAGGGAGAGAAAAAAGGAGAAAGTCATCTTCAGGTGGTAAAATTATTTATGGCACTTAAGGATCTACAATTCTCTTAAGAAATCCACATCTAAGAACCCACTGGGAAGTCTGTGTTTTTCTAGGAGTATGTACATATACTACATATACTCCAGTATGTAGTGTTCTGTGGAAAAAGTCTGTGGCTATTTAATCTTGCTTAGTTTGTATAACTATTACCTTCTTGTGGTCACTAACCACTTGCTTTATTCTTAAATAATATACTTAGATTAAAGGAAAAGAGTCATTCATTTTTTCTTAATATTTATCAGTACATTTTATGTTATCATATACCCATTTGTTTAAATTATTTATGGCTTGTTTCTCTTCACTAAAATGTAAGCTACCTGAGTGTAGTTGGTTCACACTATATTTCCTCTACTTACAACAAACAAACTGTTTCTTAGGTATGTAGATAAATTTCAACAGTTTTATGTGTATTTGTTTTAGATACAACTATGGAAATCTTGGCAGGATCCATAAAGAAGTGCATATCACATTTTTCTATATAAAACAATTAAATATTTTTATTTTGCATGTTAAAGTGACAATTTCATCCTGGTTAGCTTGGCTCAGCGGATAGAGTGTCAGCCTGCAGACTGAAGGGTCCCAGATTCCGGCCAGGGGCACATGCCTGGGTGGTGGGCTCCATCTCCAGTAGGAGACATGCGGGAGGCAGCCAATCAATGATTCTCTCATCATTGCTGTTTCTATCTCTCTCTCTTTTTCCCTTCCTCTCTGAAATCAATAAAGAAATATATTTTTTTAAAAAGTGACAATTCCTTTTTTTCTGAAGTGAATATCTTATGTATATTATTGAGACATAATTAATATAACATACTAGAGGCCTGGCGCACGGACTTGTGCACCAATGGGGTCCCTCAGCCTGGCCTGTGCTCTTTCGCCATCTAGGACCCCTTGGGGGATGTTGGAGAGCCAGTTTCAGCCTGATCCCACAGCCCAGGCCGAGGGACCCCACTGGTGCACGAATTTGTGCAGTGTGCCTCTAGTTGAGATAATAATGTGATTGTTATCCTTTGTTCTGTTAATGTGGTGTACCACATTGATTTATTTTTGCATGTTGAAGCATCTTTGTATCCTAGGGATAAGTCACACTTGGTCATGGTGTGCTATTCTTTTAATGTGTTAATAAATTCAGTTTGCTGGAATTTTGTTGAGAATTTCTGCATCTGTATTCATCAGGAATATTGATATGATTTCGGGATAATGCTGGCTCATAATAAGAGCTTGGAAGTATTCCTTCCTCTTAATTTTTTAAAAAGAGTTTGAGAAGTATTATTATTCTTCCTTAAATGGTTAATAGAATCCATCCAGTCCTGATTTATTCTTTGTTGGAAGGTTTTTGATTGCTGATGCAGTATCCTTGCTAGTTATAGTTCTATCCAGATTTTCTTTTCTTCTGACTTAGTCTTAATTGGCTGTATATTTCCTTTTTAATTTATTGTTGGTGTTGTTTTTTTTTTTTTTTTTTTTTTTTTTTGCACTTGAGAGGTGTGGAAGAAGTAAAGGGGAAAGGGAAAGGAGTGGGCTTGCTCCAGGGAGGGAGAGCCAGTTGCACGGTTGTATATTTCTTATTCTTTTTGACTTTTTGTTCCTCTGACTAGATAATTTCATACGACTTGTATTCACGTTTGCTTATTATTTTTTTTCAGCTTGATCACTTTTTCTCTAGAACACCTTTGATGAACTTATCAATGCAGTTATTGTATCCCTGAGATCCAAAATTTCTTTTTGGGCCTTTAAAAAAATATTTTCTATCTCTTTGTTGAAATTTTCATTTTGTTAATGCATTGTTTTTCTGAACATGATGAGCATCTTTATTATGATTGTCTTAAGTTATTTTTCAGGTGATTCTGAAGCATAGTAATCCCTCCTTTGGAAAAACTGCTGTTTGAAACTGCTGTTGGAACTACTCTATTATTCTTAGTCTCTTATTCTGTAGGTCAGCTCTGTTCTTTTTAGACTGTAAAATAACTTTGTTTTTAGCTTGAATAATAGAAAAGATAAACTTAATTGTCTGACCTTGCAAGCTAGCCATCTAACTGATATGCTTTTATTGATGCCAGGTGCCTGTATAGATATGACACTCAAGGTTACAGGTGTCTGTATAGATGTGATATGTACTCAAGGTTACACACTGTCTACATAAATAACTTACACAAAGAACTAGAAGGATATAGAAAGGAAATACTCCTTCCTGTGTTTGTTCAGAATTTGACAGAGTTCATCTGCTCTGAACCTGTGTGCAATAAAGATGGCTCCAACCTAATTGGCTGATTAAGGTGGCTTGTCCAGCTCGCTGATTTGGGATAGAACAATTCATAGACCTCGTTTATTTATATTTAATTTCTAGATATCTATTTAATTACTTTGAGCCATGTTCTCCTAGTTGTTTGTGTTTCTCATAATTTTATGTTTGTATCTATGCATTTGACAAAACAACCATCTCTTCCAGTCTTTACAGTCTCTATTCATAGGAAAACACCTTTGATGATCAGGCCCTCAGACATTCTAAGGGTCTCTCATAGTTTTCTGTGGATGTGGCTCTGCTGGCCAAGGGCTTGTAAATTTCCAATTTTATGGGTTTTTAAGGTTTCTCGTTTCAGGAGCCTGTGATCTCTAGCTCTCTCCAGAGTCTATTTGTGGCCTGGTTTTGTGACGCAGCAGGAGGCCATGATATAGTGGCCCACCTCTCTTTTGTTCTCAGTGGCTCCCAGGATGTAGAGTATTCTGGGTGCCATCAGTATATCCAATAGGAAAAGAATAAATAAATAAATAAACCAGTGCTTCTGACAGCCCCCTGGAAAGCTAGAATGTCAGATGTGAACTTCAGCTCTTTCCCCTTCTGAGGGGGAGCCAGGAGATGGGAGTTTTCTTATGAACACTCCATAGTGTTCTGGGGGAAGAGCTCTGGCCGGCATGTCCTTTTGTACATAGTAGTCCAAAGTCACCTTTGTTCTTAGTGCCTCCTAAGTTGGCACTTTCATTTCAGCTCTTAGATTTTGGAAAGACAGGAACCAGTCTCTTGGGCAGATTCTTCTCCTCCCTGGATGTAGAACTCGCAAGCTTGCTAATCAATTTCTGTCTTCTCTAACGAGTGTCCTCTGGAGCAGGAGCAAGCCATAAACAAACAAACCTTCTCTCTTTTGTTCTCATTAGCTCCCAGGCAACTAAAATGTATTGGTCCCATCAGCATTCAGAGACAAAGGATACAAAAACCATTTGAAAATGCAGCCTCTCCTCCCCCAAAAGCCACAATGTTGGACGCATGCTCCAACATTTTCTCTCCACAAAGAGCAGGTGGGAGTTGTTGCTTTTTATTGCTTTGTGATCTGCATGGGAGAATGGTGGGTGTAATACGTTATTCTAAACTATCAGTTTTGTTCTCTGAGTCCCCTAGATTCAGGCAAAACAGAAATCTGTCTCTTTGACATCCTCCAGCAAAGTCAAAACATTGTTTGTATGGTCCAGTCTTCTTTCTTTTTTCCACAAGAAACTGGGAGTTGGGATTTTCTTCTGCATTGCCCTATACCAGTGGTCGGCAAACCGTGGCTCACAAGCCACATGAGGCTCTTTGGCCCCTTGAGTGTGGCTCTTCCTAAGCCTTAGGAGTACCCTAATTAAGTTAATAACAATGTACCTACCTATATAGTTTAAGTTTAAAAAACTTGGCTCTCAAAAGAAATTTCAATCGTTGTACTGTTGATATTTGGCTCTGTTGACTAACAAGTTTGCCGACCACTGCCCTATACAATGCTGGGGGAGAGGGTATGGAGAATGGATGACACACATTTTTCTATGGGCTTCAAAGAAGCTGGTTTCACATTCACCTAGGATGCAGGAACCTCTTAACAGATTTTTGGATTTCACGTAAAGAGTATTGGTCCATGTATGGCTGATTTACATGTATTGCTAATTTAAAATCTTAGCAGTGTAGCCTGACCAGCATGGTTCAATCGTTGAGTGTCTACCTACAAACCAGGAGGTCCTGTTTCAATTCCCAGTCAGGGCATATGCCTGTGTTGCAGGCTCGATCCCCAGTGCAGTGCCTGCAGGAGGCAGCCGATCAACTATTCTCTCTCATTATTGATGTTTTTACCTCTCTTTTTCTTTCTTCCTTTCTGAAAGCAATAAGAATATATATTTTAAAAAATAAAAAACAATAAAATTCTCAAGATCTCTTTAAAACAATCTTAGCAGTGTAAATGGTGAACAAGGGGGTTTCTGGCCAGAGACAGTACTCTGTGCCCCCAGCTCTTGTCTTGCTTGTAGGAATAAATTCAAACAAGAGACAACAAATAACAGCAAAGGCAGGTGAGGATTTATTTGTTGGAAAGCTATACACTCAGATAGGACCCGAGCAGGCAATTCAGCCGTCTGAAGCCGAAACAGTGCCAAGATATTTAGGAGTTTAGAGGATTTATATCCCTAGGGTGGAATGTCTCTAGGCAAGGAGCTAGTCACCCCTCAATCATGTATCAAGAAACTGTATCTTTAAGCTATAAGGCTCCTTCATCTAAGACCTAGATTCTAGGTGTTGTGCCACCAGTTAGACCACATCCTGGCTCTGAATCCTTCCTGCTCACTCAGGGGCCTGCCACCTCCATTGTCTGTTTTCAGTTTGTCATATCTGACACCCATTTACTCCAAGCTCCAGCGGCTTCTCCCAGCCTCTCCCTTCTATCTGCCTTCTCTAACAGTAGGTAAAGGGGGATCTGGGATTTCCTCTTCTACCATCTTGCTAACATCTCTCCCTTCAAAGGTACTATTTTAATCTAACTATGCAGTTATAAACTTTCTTCCTCTGACTGTTGTAGCAGTTTATTTAAAAAAATTTAGAAACACACAATTTTGCATATATAAGAATTTAATATTTACTCTGTAATCCCTTATAGATTACAATTTTCAGAGAAAAGCAATGTCTTTTTTCAACTTTGTACCAGTACATTAGCTAATCATTGTAAGGGATTAAATAATTACTAAAGGAATACGTGACTGAAAAAAATAAATAATTGAATCATGTATTCCTTTCAAGTTTCTGCTCCATTTAGGTAAAAAAAAAAATGATTCTTTCCCATTTGTAAACAATATCTCCAAACCTCTTCTTCACATGCTTATATGTGTAGCTATCCAACTTTCCATTGTATTTTTAATTTCAAATTCCAATTATTCATTGCTTGCCTATAGGCAATCAATTAACCTTTTGTCCTGTAACCTTGCTATAATTGTTTGTTAGTTCCAGGAGACTTTTTGTTGATTCTTTGGAATCAATATATATATTGCAGTTTTGATAACACACTCACATTTATATTTTTCATTTTCAACAATACAATGCTATAATGTCTAGATAGGCATATACTATCTTTTATTATACAGATGGTAAAACTGAGTCACATGATAAATGTTTTATCCAAGGTTGTAAAACTTAAAATGGCAAATCCATCAGTCTAATGATGGTTCTCATTTTAAGAAACCATTTCCACTCTGCCATCTTTCCGATACTGTTTGGAAGGTATGACAAAAACACCACATATCTAAGCTTAAGACTATAAAAATGCTTATAAGAACACATCTAAATACAAATTGCTCGCACTCACTTTTGGTCTTTCCTACCACTCATCCAAAAGAGAGTTCTTCTCTGAGAGAGTCAACATAATGCACTCTCTGACACCTGCAATTTGATTTTGTGAACTACTTTTCTTCATTTGAGGTAAATATTCACATACTGGGAGACAAATCAGGTGTCCCACTTAATAGAATTTTCCTCCCAAGCACTAATTCTTAGTCCTTCTGGTAAGGTTTTAAGTTGAAAGTGCTTTGCTGTTGGCCACTTGATATATAAGACAATTCTACCTACCTATGACCCCACATTCAGAATTTTGTGAATTTTGATCTTTCTGAAAGCACCCAACCAATGAGGCTTTCTTGAGTTATTACCCTCTTTCTTTATGCATTCTATTTTTAAATATTTATTTATTTACTTCTGTTTGCCTTGACTTTTAAAAACTAAACTTTATTTGAGAAGAGTTTTAGATTTACAGAAAAGTTGCGATTATAATATGGAAAGTTGCCATGTATTTTACACTGAGTTTCTCCTATTATTAACATCTTACAGCAGTATACATTTCTCACAATTAATGAACCAATATCCTATCGAATAATAGACAAACATGGTAATTAACCATACCTCCGCTATGCTTCCCATTGGCTAATCAGGGTGATATGCAAATTAACTGCCAACCAAGACAGCGGCCAGCAGCCATGCAGCTGAAGCAGACATGAGGCTTGGTTGCCCTAGCAATGGAGGAAGCCAAAGTTCCCCACCTGCTGCATTTGGCTCTGAGCCTGAAAGCAACAGCTCTGAAATGCAACTGTGTTTCAATTATAGACGCAAAATAAACCCCAGAGACCTATTTTCAGACAGCCGGCATTGGAGCTGGAGCTGCAACAGAGTTTAGATTACAGAAGGTAAATAAATCCCAGAATTTAAAAAAAAAGAGAGAAAAAGGAGAGACTGGGAGCTTCAGTTGCAGGCTTGGCCTGCCTGAAAACAGCCCTCATCCCCTCATACAGGCTGGCTAGGCACCCCAGTGGGAACCCCCACCCTGAAGGGGGTGCGGGCAGCCTGAAAACAGACATCAGCCCCTCACCCAGGCTGGCCAGGCACCCTGGCTGGACCCCCACCCTGATCTGGGACACCATTCAGGGCAAACCAGCCAGCCCCCACCCATGCACCAGGCCTCTATCCTATATAGTAAAAGGCTAATATTCAAACTGACCCTAACAGCAGAATGTCTGATTGCCAGCTTAGGCCCAATCCCCTGGGGAGCAGGCCTCAGCCATCAGATGGTCATCCCCTTAGGGATCAGAGACTGTGAGAGGGCACAGGCTGGGCTGAGGGAGCCGCCCCCCCCGCCCCGAGTGCACAAATTTTTGTGCGCCGGACCTCTAGTTTATGATAAAAGATAATGATGAAGATGGTGATGATTATTAACTATACTTCATTTTATGAGTGTGAGTTGTAAAGTTCTAGAAGAACTGTGGGTTGAGAGATATCATTGTGACCATCTTTGGAAAATGCAATGTTTCAATGTGAGGTATAAGCAGAAATCTATCTTATGGTTTTTCCTATTGACCTTTTAAAACTGCTCTGTGAACTCATTCTTCCCTTGAATAAAATTTCATTTCAATTCCATGCTATGTGGACTGTATTTATCTTCATTTACTGCCTCTCTCTGCAGGAGGCTCATACATTCCTATCCAGATAAACTCAGGAATAGCCTTAGATGTATGACTTAAACAGTAGTGATATACATCACTACAAGACAGAAACTTTAACAGACAACATGGGTTCACCATGTTCCCCTTTCCCTTTGTCATGATAACAAGTAATGTTCCAGAGAGTGGCCACTCCCTCAGTCTGGGTCTAGAGTGAACCATAACCACAGTCAGGCTGTAATAGGTGTGCTCTAGCACACTGCTTTAGGATGTAAGGGGCACATGGCATGTGTTACATAGTTCTGCTCTATTGGGCCTCTCTGAAACACTGGGAGTTTCTATGGGCTTTACTGACACTACAAAATAGAAAGTCCTATTTTGACATCCCATTTCTACTGTCTCTTACAGTCTTATTTCTCAAGAGTTTAAATGTATGGAAATATTTTACAAAATTTAGACCTACAGGGTTGTTTTGAAAATCAATGTCAATATAGAGAAAAAAATGTATTTGTATAAATTCATGACCACAATAACATGTGACATCCAATAAACCACTTCATTTCTGTGTTGTTTGTTTTTTTGGTAAATGAAAATACCCTATTTTATAGAATTGCTAAGAAAATATAAACTATGCATAGAATACATAAATTAACAAATTTTAGGGAACTGTTTTTGGCCTCTTTGATACATACACAACTATTTTAAAAGATCTCTTTCACAGCTTCGCTCAAAAGCTAAGGTTTCATGCAAATAGATGACAGAACTATGCTTCAGTCTCATTCTTTCTGCCTCTGCTCTATTTGGCAAAAATGTATGTCTGCTGCCACTATCGATGGATATCATTTAATTGCTTTTTTCTACATCTTTGTCTGAAACAGTAGGATAACACAAAGGATAAAAGAAGGTTTGTGTCTTACATAAAGTGACTGAGTATCTCCTTCGGATCTGAAACCAGCACATATGAGTTTCTGCTTAATGTAAGTGCTTCATCACTCCCTTTTCTTCTCATTACTTTCATTAAGAAGTTCCCCTAGCCCTGATTAGTTTGGCTCAGTGGATGGAGATCGGCCTGCAGACCAAAGGGTCCTGGTTTGATTCTGGTCAAGGGCCCATACCTTGGTTGCAGGCTTCTCCTCCATCTGGGCCCTGGTCTGGGCTCGTGCAGGAGGCAACCAATTGATGTGTTTCTCTCACATCAACGTTTCTGTCTGTCTTTCCCTCTTTCTTCCACTCTCCATAAAAATCAATGGGAAAATATCCTCCGGTGAGGATTAAAAAAGAAAAAATTCCTGTACACAACAAAGAACCACAGTAATGTGTCAAAGTTTCTTTCTCCATTATAGGTGCCTTCCTGGTGGATAATAATGTGCTATTAATGTGTTGATAAGCAGGAGATAAGATTAAAACCACATCACTAGGCATTTCTCTACTGCCCACTGGCAGTAATGCTATCAGTATGCCTCTTCTGTAATTGGGATAGTGGAATGCTACATTTTGAGAATGGAGGTATGGAGGTGGCAGTAGGTACTGATCAGAAAAAGCAATAAAAATCTAGATGACCCTGGAAATCACCACATTGTTATTATAGTTGACAAGCATTGATTATTGGCCTTATTCATATATATATATACTAATTAGACCAGACCTATAACCTTCCGGATGAAGCCAGGGCTGCAAGGGAAGCCTGGGTCCTAGGTGCCAGAGGGAAGCTGGAGCCAGCAGCTGGGGGAAGGAAGGCCTCCTCTTGCATGAATTTCGTGCATAGGGCCTCTAGTATATATATAATTTCAGAGAGGAAGGGAGAGGGAAAGATAGATAGAAATATCAATGAAGAGAGAAAATCACTGATTGGCTGCCTCCTTCACACCCCCTACTGAGGACTCAACCTTCAACCTGGACATGTGCCCTGACTGGAATCAAACCTGGGACCCTCCAGTGTACATTCAAATGAACCTGCAGGTGTGCTTAGGTCTTCTTCCTTAGGTCTAGAAGTGGTTCTTTATGGTCCAGTGGTGTACAAACCCTTGATTCAGCCTTGATTCTGCTCTCTGGAAGGATATTCCTTTAACATTTTCCTCTGCGGTCTTTGTCTTCATCGTTTAGATTTTTTATTCCATTTCTTTTGTTCAGCACTAGGGTGGGGTAGAAGTTTTAAGAGAAAGATCAGGATTCCCTGGACAACCAAAGGCGGCCAACAAAACCCAATTTCTTCACTCATACCTGGTACACCAATCAAAATCAAACAGTCCATTTAAAAATGTTCAAAATACAGGAAAATATATTTCACAAAATACCACATACTAAGAGCAAATAAGATATTCAATATTATTATTAAGAAAATGTAATTAAAAACATAATGAACTATTACTACATATCTGTAAGTACTAAAACAGACTATAATGACAACATCAAATGCTGGCAAGTGTACAGAGAAACTTAGTCATATGTTGCTGGTGAAATATAAAGTGATATAGCTACTCTGAAGAACAAATCAGAAATTTATTACAAAGTGAGCCTGTGCACACATGCAACCCACAAACTGCACACTTGGTCATTTTTCCTAGAGTATATGAATACATATGTTCAAACATATGGTACCTTTATTTCTAACAATACCAAATCAGAAACATCCCAAGTGACTTTCAATGAGTGAATGGTTAAATAAACTGTTGTATATCCATAAATTGTTATAACACTGTGCAGTACAAGGAAGAAACTTCTGATACACGCAACAACATAATCTCCAAATAATTATGCTGATAACAAATAGCTAATACCTAAAGGTTACTTGCTGTATTATTCCATTCATATCACATTATTGAAACAGAGAACACATAGTCAACAAAGTCATGGCCAGGGGTTAGAGGACTGGGGGCGCAGGGGTGGGTGATTAGTGGTGGGGAGAAAAGAGATGATGATGAGGGATGTGAGTTTGACTATAAAAGAGTAACAGGAATAGTCACGGGTAATAGACTAGTGAAGACCTGGGGGGCAGGGGTAGGGACTGGCAAAAAGAGGGGAAAGGAGCAGAAATGGTAGATATCTGTAATATTATCAATAATAAAAAATATTTTTTAAAAAAGAGCAACAGGAGCAATCCTTGTTTTGATGGAATTTTTCTGTATTTGTACTGTCAGTATCCTTATTGTAATATTGTGCTATTATTTTGTGAGAAGTAACCATTGGAGAATCTGGGTAAAGGGTACATGGGACATCTCTGTATTGTTTTCTATAACTGCATGTGAATCTACAATTTTCTAAAACTTAAATATCGTGCTTAACAAAATATTTGTCTAAAGTCAAAATTTTATTCAGGTATAACCAAAGCACTAACGTATTTCTTAGTATTAAAATTACTGATTAGTAAAGGAGGTATACCTTATTTAATTCCTCTGTATTTACCTTTTAGAAACTTACTTGTGTATTTTATGGTCATAAAGGCAATACTTTTTAATTATAAAACAATGAATTACATAGATAATTATAAGGAATAATCCTATCTATATGAGCCTAATCCTTTTTTTTCATTCTTTTCTACTGTAATGGTATTGTCTTTTTTCTTGAAATCAGGTTGATCATTTCTCTCATGCTTTGCATTATATCACTTTTCTGCTTTCTTAGTAAACTTGAGCTATCAATTAACCCTTTGCCTTTAAACTTCTGCATATCTTATTTTCCTTCCATTAGCAATTATGTATGCTCAAGTGAGTCTCATTCAAAACACCAAGTCAAAGCAAAAAAGCACAGAAATAGCCTTCAAAGTCAATTTTCCTCTCTGCATTTGATTTTCCCCTCTTACCAAATTCTATTTACTCCTTCTGAACAATATAGTTACTATCCTTGAATTTCCAAAGATGTTGCAATCATTAAAGACATCAATAATCTCAATGTTTTCAAAAAAATATACACAAACAGTTCCTCCACTTGAAATTTTCATTATCATTCATTGTTCCCCCATTCTCAAGTCAGCAGCAGGCACACTGTATTTTGTATTTAATGAAAAGGAGTTATAATGTGAAGCTAATGACACTTAAACTTTAGGACCCTTCACTTACACTGTAAGGTGCAGTAGCAATGCATTCACATTTTTGTATTTTTATACAATTTAAAAAAGTAAGACATTTTTTATTGCAAAAGGTTAAAACCACTATCTTTTTTTTTAATATATTTTATTGAGTTTTTACAGAGAGGAAGGGAGAGAGATAGAGAGTTAGAAACATCGATGGGAGAGAAACATTGATCAGCTGCCTCCTGCACACCACCATCCTGTTGGGAATGTGCCCGCAACCCAGGTACATGCCCCCGACCGGAATCGAACCTGGGACCCTTGAGTCCACAGGCCGACGCTCTATCCACTGAGCCAAACCGGTTCTGGCAAAACCACTATCTTTTTATTTACATTCTAAATTATTTTCATTCACGGTTCCCTTTTGGGGGTGGCTTAGACATGGCCTCTGGCATTTCTGGGATTTATCAAAGGAGGTGCTGAGGTTTGGCTAGTGGGATATATTTATGTGGTTCATAACTGTTTTTTTTTTAATAGTATTTTTAAGTTGTGTCATAAGAATGGGTTCCCAGAATATTCCTTCTTCCTTCTATACCTACACACTAGATATCATGACATGAAATATAGAACCAGACATCTTACTGAAATATAAAAGTATTCTGTCATCCCCAATCCCAAAATACATGAGGAAAAAAAGGAACCTGGAAATGTGCAAAGCCAGATACTAACCTTTGGAAAATTCTTTCAGTAATTAGATGTGAAAAGGTGTTAAGCAGAGCACTTGTTCCTTTCTAAAGCATGGTCAAACCAGAGGTCCTCTTCTGACAAGAATGTGTGAAGAAGTGATCATCGATGGCATATCCAAACCTTCTGAGAAAAATGTATTTGAATGGTATGTCAGGCAGTTAACCATTATAAACTTTGTTATTTTTCTGGATATTTTCAAGTTTGTGGTAGTATAAAGACTTTTCCTTAAATTCTATTTTGTAGTGGCTTTTCTAATTCTAAACGGGCATTCATTTTCATATATGATTTTGTGCTTGTTATTGTTATTTTGTACTTTTTTAAGAAAACAGCAACCAAATTTTAAATATTCAGTTCTCATAAAACCTGCAGTTCTCTTTGTTTATTCCAGTGTTTATTTATACTTCACAGAATGGCCATTCCAACTAGACATCTCTGATCTGAGCCTCTGATATGTATGCATTTATGTAGAGCCTTTCTGTTTGTATGTTTCTAATGAATAATTCCATAGCCATGTCTGAAAAAAGACTAGGTACAGATCAGTAGCTGTTGAGATTAAGAAAAATACCTGGAAAGTGGGTCATATTAGAGCAGAGATCCCCAATCAGGTGAGTATCTCAACTTGCAGAGCACAAAAGCAAAGGTCAGTGCAAGGAAATGCATTTGAAATAAGACATGTTCAGGAATTATGTATATTTAGCTGCCAAAGGACAAGGTAAATAGGATAAGATGTCAAAATCTGAGAAGACAAGCCAGAAATCAAAATATTCTGAAGAGCAATTCTGCCCTCTTTACCCTCAGGAATAGTAAAAAAAAAAATCATTAAATATAGAAAATATAAAATAGCATGTTATGAATATTCAGAATATCAGTGAGCTCACTCTGGTCATGTGTAGGGAGGGCATGTGTATTAGTTTAAGTGATTAGCATCAATGTACTCCCAGAAATGGCTGCACCATTTTGAAGTCAAACCAGCTGGCAAATATTCCTTGATACTTGGCATCCTCCATATTTCAGATTATCCTCAACTGACAGACATGTATGCCATTTTCATTTGCATCCTCAATGTGTATTTATGCAACTTTTCATGTGCTCACAACCTTGGCATTCATTTTATTGTATGTAACTGTTGCCATTTTTACATTGAGGTTTCTGTCCTTTTATTTCTGGTTTCCATGTGTTATTGATGTACTCCAGATATTTAATTATTTTTTTTCTTAGGCACAGCATATAACCTTGTATCCTGTCACCTATATTCACTTTGTCTATGGTAGTTTTCTTTGTACAAAGTTCTCTAATTCATGTGTGTGTGTATGTGTGTGTTTAAATAAAAGGGTAAGTCTAAAATAAAGGCAGTCAATTTATAGAGTCTTGGGATAAATACTAGATTTACAAGAATTAGCACTACCATGTCATTCATTACCTATGCATCTTGACTGAAATTGGGAATATTACTGATATAGTTGATTTGAAAATATTAAGTGGAAAATGCCAGAAATAAGTTTTAAGTAGTGTGTTGTACTGGGTAGCATGATGCAATCTCCTGTCCACCGAGGATGCGAATCATCCCTTTGTCCATCTTATCTACATTTTA
>NW_006287706.1:1582666-1586268 GCF_000327345.1 Myotis davidii
ATGTCATTTTACTTCCTGATATTCTAGTACAGTAATTGCTCTATATTCTCATCAACCTATTAGGTATGATTTTGTAAAACCTATGATAAACTTTGACAGTAGAGATCTCAAAGATCAATCAACCTAAAGCAATCAAATGCTTTAAGATATCTCAGCAGTATAAAATATAAAATGACTCATACTTCTTTCTCATTTTTTTCACCCAGATATTTAACTCGTTTAAACATTGATAACATTTTAAAAGGTATGGAAGCTAAAAATTAAATCAATCTTTTTTTTCATGGTATAAATTTCTAATTTAAAATTAAGTAATTGCTGTTTCTTTACGAGAAAGAAATGACAATAAATAGAAGGGCAGTACTTTGGCAGATACCTCAGCAGAGAGAAAGAATTCCTATAGTTACCTAGAGTATAATTGTGTGTGTATGGGTGTGTGTGTGTGTGTGTGTGTGTGTGTGTGTGTGTTGAACAAAAACAAAGTAACCTAAGCTTGCAGTTTATTATTAGCAAGGAAACATACATACCATACCAATAATTAAGTACAATAACTCAAGAGGAACAGGAGGCTCATATTTATTACATATTAATACTAGTATGCTATAATTAGTGCTGTCTGTTTCAGTGATGTTTCTCGGTCACTTTGTAATATATCATTTTTGTCTTGTAAACTAGAAAATTAAGATTTAGAAAGTTTGAATGATTTGTCTAAAGTTACACAATAGTTAGAGACAAAACCAGGGTATCACCCAATTCAGGCTCTTTTCATTATACTACACTGCCTCCAGGTACCCCTGGATGGGCATTCTGAGAGTTTCACTTTCAGCCATATGTTAGTGCCATTTTCCTTTTCCTTATTGGAGCATCAGAGGAAAGTGCTTATTCAGACAGTCGTTCCAAGTATATTAAACTAGGAATTTATATAATTGTATCAAGTAAAGCTCCATCAGAATTCCTACATCAGATTTTTATTAACAAAATAGAAAAAAAATGTAATCAATATAAGAAAAGAAACATTTTGGATGTTACATAAGCATATGGTATTTTAATCTGACTTCTGATTTAGACTTTATATTTCCCTTCTTAAGAAATAATTAGCTTTCTCATAAGCATTTTCAACTGAAGTATCATATATTGTTGTACAATAGAAAATATATAAAGAATAGTAATGTCATTAATTCAATTTCTAATTTATGACATTTCTTTTAGCCCTAGGTATAATTTTACTTTAGAAATTAATGCTTGCCTGGCCCTTGTGGCTCAGTAGCAGAGTGTGGACCCATGAACCAGGAAGTCATGGTTCGATTCCCAGTCAGGGCACATGCCTCGATTTCGGGTTGATCCCCAGTGCAGGTGTACAGAGGCAGCCTATTGATGAGTTTTTTTCTCATCGTTTATGTTTATATCTCTCTCTACCTCTCCCTTCCACTCTCTGAAATAAATAAAAACATATTTTTAAAAAAGAAATTAACGCTTGAACAAAAGCTGCCAGTATATTCTTGAGTTCTGTGTATTACAACTAAAAAACTGCTTAATATTTCAAAAGGAAACCAAAGCATATCATTTTTTTAGGTCCCTACTCAATAAAACTACATATAAAACAGATTACATGTTTGTTTTTGAAAAGTAGGTGTTATTAAACAGGTCCACAAAAACAATCGATAAAGGAAGACAGTTCTAGGGAAAAATCAGCCATGCTGAGAATGCATTTCCTAAAACCTGTCTGGGGAAGCAGCCATGAAAGCTCCTGGATATCCCAAGAGGAGTGACAATGATTGAAGAAAGAGAGCCTAGAAGAATTTTTCTCAGAGTTGGCCAGAGGTTTGGTTTCCATTAAAGGTACTGTGACACGGAGCAGAAGAAATATGAGTCTAAAACAAGTTGAAGGGATTTAAGTTAAGACTGCCTAACACAGATACGTACTGTATACTTGTTTGAGGCTTTGTGAGCTGGCTTTGAATATTGCAAAGCCTTGCCAAAACCACTGGGAGTTAGAATCTGCTTTGAGGCAGCAGTAATAAGTTGGGTTTAACTAGGCTGTCATAAGCAAAGTGTGAAAAAAATATATTTTAGGAAACTCTGGATGTAGCTCAGTTGACAGTTTTTCTGACAAAAAATTCATTTGTAAATTTATCTTTGGATCTCTGAATCCATTTCTCAAAATATGTAATACTGATTAGTACATGAAGTTAAGCTGCAGATATCTAATTAATCCAGATATATATATTACTCAATATATATCATTGAGTAATGCTTTTCTCATATGGTTAAATTACAGCCTAAGTTCCCAATGAGGTTGGCCAGGACATGCCTCACTGCCTGAGGACGCACCACCCCCAGGACCTGCTGGCTGTAGTGATGGATCATGTGGGGCGGGCTAAGGTATGGACTCAAAAAAACAAGTATAACAGAGCCTCTGAGAACTTTTTAAAGGTAGTTTTCTTTATAGCAATAAATGTTCTTTATAACACTTTAAAGATAGTTTAACTAAAACATGTAGAATAGGTTTATAAGATGGTATTATATCTTTGGTCCTAAAGAATATTATTTTACTGATATTTATTTATTAGATGTTTATTCTCTGGTAGGTGTGGTTTTGTTTATTTTTTGTTTGTTTGTTACAATGGCATTAATTATCACTTGTGAAGCTTCTCCCACACCGGAGTGTGTGTGTGTGTGTGTGTGTGTGTGTGTGTGTGTGTGTGTTTTAGGCAGGGGGTGGGGGGGATGGTGCAGGGATAGATGAGGGCATGCCAGTAAAGTCAAAATGGCACAGGGGGATGGAGGGGGAGGTGCTTGACCCTAGGGGCCTATCAGTCTAACCTGGGAAAGATTTCATTGGACCCATCAGAAGCCCAGAAATCTTGGGAAGTTAATTGGTTATGTTAAAAAGTCTCCTGGTAAAACCCTTGGAGAGCAAAGCTCTTTTTCTCTCTTGCTTGTGACCGGCACTCACCCCATGTTCGTATCTTCCCTCACCCAGGAACACGCGGCCATGCCAGCCTAGTGGCCATGGGGGCCCACAGCAGGCTGCGTAGGTCCCAAAGGCCTGTGAAGCAGAAACTCTGGGCACTGGCCTTGGCCTCGGCCTTGCTGAAGACACGGTGGGCGTTTTTCATGGCAGGACAGCGGGAGGTGGGACAATGGGAACCCAAGAGGAGAACTCGTTTGGTATTGCGTCACAAATAAAACATCACAATCTCCCATGTGTGGGTCCCTGGAATTCTGTCCTCGAAACCCTGTGGAAGAGCCTGTTTCCCACCGACAGGACAACTACTCTTCTTGTTTTCTTTCTTCTTCCTCCTTCTCAGATTGTCTCTCTTCCTCCCTCCTCCAATGTTGCTCTCTCCTGCTCTTGCACATTCTCATTCTGCCGCGGTCCAACCCCAGCAGATCCAGGGGTCCCCAAAGGTGTGGACGGAGTCGGCGAAGAAGGAATGACACGGAGACAGCGTTCAGTTGATCAGCAGCCTTGCCAGGATCTCTAGCCACAATCTCCAGCCAAGTACTGTGTCCATGTTCTCTTGCTAGGTTCTCCAGCCAGGTTCTCCAGGTTCTCCAGCCAGGTTCTGTAGCCATGCTCTCACACTAGGTTCTCCAGCCCG
>NW_006287706.1:1586346-1587242 GCF_000327345.1 Myotis davidii
CCCGCCTGGCAGTTAAGAGGTTTTATTCCCTCCCTAACTTCAGGGGAAAATCCCTACCTGGGGAAACAACCTTTCTCAGAGAGGTGACCTTGGTTAAGACACATAGTGCCAAGAAGGTGACCAAACATATTAAGAACAGTATGCCATATATGCCAGGTCCCTTGAAACAGCAAGGATGGGCCAGCTCCCGGCATCATTCCACAGATAAGCAATTATATGTTCCAGGCACTGGACTAGGTGTTGGGGAAACAGTGGTAACCAAGGAGAGCCTGCCTCTGCACTCAAGACACTGACATCTATTGGAAAAGACAGATATGAAACATCTGTTAAGATTAAGGTAATTATTACAAAAAAAAAAAACTGTGAAATACAGGGAACTGTGAGGTATATAAAATGAGTTTCTAACTTTAAGTTTACACTTGGGATAGTAGTTAAATGAAGGAATTTATAATATATTGGTAAATTAAATAATCCACCTAAAATGTATACATAGCATTACATTCCAACATCATTTATTTTCTCTGCCTAAAAATGTTGTTCAATTTGAGAGCAATTACAGAGAAAACACAATGAGTGATCTAGTGTTGGGACCCACATGACATAAAGGGCATTGGAATTTCTGACTCCCAGTAAAGACTTAAAGTTCTTGCTATAACCAACTTCTTGCTTTTCTGGTGACCTGTTATTGACCCTTGTTCAGAGATGCTTTGTTCTAGGAAACATAAAACAAGAGGTAAAGGAAGATAGCTCTAACCCTCTCTCTTTGGTTGTTATGCTGCTGCTAATGTCACATGTATCTTCCCTCTTTGTCTCTTTTTGTGTTTCTTTAGTTGGTAAACCTCTGGTGCTTAAACTCTTTTCCTTCAGGTCTCCACCTCTGTTAACCCGGATTCCTG
>NW_006287706.1:1587256-1589776 GCF_000327345.1 Myotis davidii
AGTTTATTCCTTGCGCTTTGGCTTCACTTATTTATCACTCTTCCACTAGTAATGGTTTTGCCCATAATTGTCCCTTCCTTCTTAAAAAAAAAAAATCTGGATGTAACCCAGCTTGCCTTGCTGCAATCTTCCCCCCTTACTGATCTCATTTGACATTTGCCAACTGCTTTCCTAAGTGGAGCAGATTTTATGCCTGTTTCTCTTGCTTCTGGCACCACAGGATCCAGAGCCTGCCATGTCCATAGACTTGTCACACAGCCTGCCAACTGTCCCCTGTGCCAGCTGGGCATTTTCATTTGAAATCTTCATAGTTTTTTATACCTTTCAGCCCCACCTTTGCTAACCTGACTTTGGGCTCTCTTTCACCCAGTAGGCAATGCTCTCCTTGAGGTCAGGCCTGTTTCCATTATAGCCATAACTGAATGCCCAGTGTTCAATAAATGTTGAACTGTGAATTCATCCACCAGTGGGGTCTTTTGGCCTGGCCTACAGGATCTGGTCGAAACTGGCTCTCCGACATCCCCTGAGGGGTCCTGGATTGCGAGAGGGCACAGGCCAGGCCAAGGGACCCCACTGGTGCACAATCAAGGCCAGGGAGGGATGCAGGAGGTTGGCCAGCCAGGGAGGGACTGAGGGAGGGCTCCTGGGTGTGTCCGGCCCATCTCTCTCAGTCCCAATCGGTTGGACCCCAGCAGCTAGCTAACCTACTGGTCAAGGTGTCTGCCCCCTGGTGGTCAGTGCACGTCATAGTGAGCGGTTGAGCAATGTTAGCGTATCATTAGCGTGTTACACTGTGATTGGTTGAACGGCTGATTGTTCAACCGGACACTTAGCATATTAGACTTTTATTATATAGGATAAATAATTTGCTTCTTTTACTTTAGATCTTTCATGTTTATAAAAAATACATATAGTTATGTGTTTAAACTACTGTAAATATGGCTATATTTCATACCACTTTGTATTTCATAATTGTGCATCTGATTCAGTATTTTAACCAACATTTCTCATTGGGGAAACTGTGCTGAACTATGCTAACTTTGCTCCTTCAAAACAAAATATCTGGGAATACTGATTTTATAGTTTTCTTAATAGCACACGTTCACCAAGACATCACACATTGTTTATTTTGAATGCGATATATGCATTCTCTATGACATAAAAGCACTCCTAATGGGACAAAAATTATTTTTGTGTGAGCGTAAAATAATCTTACTCTTTTATGTATAATACACATGTTTATATAGTATAGAACAAATAGTATATTTGTGATATCAATACCCCATGGAATTGGTTAGAAAAAAAAAGTTGAGAAACACAAATAAAAGTAAGAAAGGGCCTCATCCCTGCTTTAGAGAGCATCCAAGTCAACAGGTAACACCAGGGATTGTCTCATTTAAAAAATGACATGTTTTGCCCCAGTCAGGTGGCTCAGTTGGTTAAAATATTGTCCCGTGCATAAAAAGGTTTCAGGTTTGATTCCTGGTCAGGGCACATACCTAAGTTCAAGCTTAATCCATGTCAGGAGGCTGCGGTGCCTACAGAGGCAACCAATTGATGTCTCTCTCTCTCTCTCTCTCTCTCTCTCTCTCTCTCTCTCTCTCATCAATAAACATATGGGTGATGATCTAAAAAAATTTTTTGAAAAAAAAGGATGTGGCATTTTTTTTCACTGTCCATGAATGTATTTAATCCAACTTCATAACCCCCATCCCTCCCCAAAGACCCTAAAACACCTTCACTAAGGCTTCCTGTCCTGGGCCGGTCACTCTGCTCCAGATGAGGCCAGGGCGGGTTTCATGGGTGGGTGACCTGGTGCTCCGAAGGACCCAGCGCTTGAGTGCTCTGCTGTCTCCGTCTTTGAGTTCTGAATAATTCTATATGGCAGGGCCCCTCCTGGAATACCACCTGCCATCTGGAAAGGCCAGCAGGAGAGGAGGTAGAGTGGGCCTCGCACACTCAGCCTCCATCTCCCATCTCCCAGCCACAGGATCCTGCTTTCGTGGAAATGGTCCTTATCAATCATGTATTGTGACTCAAACACGGTGCCTCCAGCCAGGCTCACTGGCCCAGTGGCCTCTTTTGGTTGCTCTCCCGTTCAGGTCACCTCCTTGATGGGTATTGAATGTTGAGCATGACTTCCTCACTAAGTGAACCCTGATTTGGGGCAGCAATGTCCCCAGTCTTGGAAACGAGGCCCTGCTATAGCCAGTCACTGCTCTTCTTTTTTTTTGTTAATTAAATCTTTATTGTTCAGATTATTACAGTTGATCCTCTTTTTTCCCCCCATAGCTCCCCTCCACCTGATTCCTACCCCACCCTCTGCCCTTACCCCTGCCACCCACTGTTCTCATCCGTAGGTGTACAATTTTTGTCCAGTCTCTTCCCACATCCACACACCCCTTTCCCGCCAAAGAATAGTCAGTCCACTCCCTTTCTATGCCCTTGATTCTATTATATTCACCGGTTTATTCTGTTCATCAGATTATTTATGCGCTTGTTTTTTTGTTTTCATTTGTT
>NW_006287706.1:1591036-1592075 GCF_000327345.1 Myotis davidii
AGTTCTGTGTCGCTCTGACCCAGCTGCAGTTTGTTAGGTAATTTTTAGATTGCATAGGGCCAGGCCTTTCATATGCAAAAGCCTCTGCGCACAGTTTGGGTGGGGCGGGGACTCTGGGAATCAACAGGGCGGAGCAAACAGCTCTGGCTGATCCTCAGTCCTACCCTAAGAGGTCCCAGATCTCAGTGTCCGGGTAAGCGCTGAAAGCACCTCTGAGAGAAAATCGCCCTCGAGTTCCAACCAATGCCAGACAGTCCAGTTTCTCCCGTATGAGTCTGGGTCCCCAGAGACTCGCCCGGCACTGGAGTCAGGGCCATCAGGAGCTTGTGCCTCCCGCCCGATTGGAAAAGACACCGGCGTCCTCTGTTGCCAGCCCCTTTCCACGCACTCGAGCCTCGGTACCTCTGCACTTTACTTCCGTACCTCCTCTGAGTCTCAGTGTGCTTTTCTCTTTCCTTCAAGTTGTAGAATTTCCACTCAGCCAACCTTCCTGTGGCTCTGGATGATGTCCGTTTTGTTTTTTAGTTGTATTTTTGAAATGGTTGTGCGAGGCAGCAATTTCAGGTGTTTACCTATGCCGCCATCTTGGTTTTTTCATCACTGCTCTTCTGACCTCTTATGCCTGATTGGATGTGGCATGTTTTGAGAAAACTGTAAGCATAGCCTGGAAAATGATGTGGTAGACACAGAGGAACATAATCAAGTGATACTTTCCAGATTGTCAACTTCTTTCAAACTAATAAAGAATTTTTAATTTGCTATCTGATAATCTTTCAAGCTTTCAATTATTTTTTTTAAATTTCCTATGTAAAATAAATAGCCATTTAATATATATATATAGATACAAACTTTTCATACTAATGCCATATTACTTTTTAAAATATATTTTTATTGATTTTAGAGAGGAAGGGGGGAGAGAGAGAGAGAGAGAGAGAGAGAGAGAGAGAGGAGAGAGAGAGAGAGATTAATGATGAGAGAGACTCATCAATCAGCTGCTACCTGCATGCTCCACACCGGGGATTGAACCTACAACCTTAGC
>NW_006287706.1:1593497-1603686 GCF_000327345.1 Myotis davidii
CCAATTTTGCCTCCTTTCTCATGCCACTGCATAGATTATAAACTTATTCAGTGTCATCTGGATATTCTGGCACAGGTTTACATGTATCTATTCTTTGCCAATATTTATCTAAATACCACTATGTATTAAGTTGATTATTCTGCTGAAAGCATCCAGAATTATCAATTGTCCACAATAAAAACATTAATTTCTGTAACATAGCTTATAAGAATCTTTATCCCATCTTATATTCCTTAGTATATATATGCCCATAGAACACAGTATTAGGCATAGAGCAGGTATTTGTCTGATGTTCTCTGAATTTGGTTACCTCTCTTTATAAAAACTTGTGTATAAAGGCCATCCTGATATTACTCATTTTTGAAAGGCAGCTGTTATAGTCAATCTAATGTTGATTTAAGAGTGGTATGGGTTTGGAAGAAGGGACTGAGTTAAGGCACAACTTCCATTGGTTTTATAGAATCTAATGTCTCCTTACCAAGTCTGTTTCCTCTTCTGTTTTATTGGCATCTTTCTGTGTAATTTTTATTGTTTGGGAGATGAGAAAAGCCCATAGTAAAATCACATAATCTGTATACTCTCAGTTGGAGCTAATACTTATTTTACCATCCTTTTTCATTCCTATACTATTCCCTGATTGAAAACTAAGTCTGAATAGTGATAATACGAATGATAACAATTAATAATAATAATGGGATATAAGCATCCCATTGGGATATAATCTCATCCCCTATGAGATTCACCTCTCTTGTATTTTTGTGGTGGGTATGATTTCAATCATTATAGGAAAATCTGGGTTCTTACTGTTCTCATGTGATACTAGGTCCTAAACCTTGGTGATTGAATGTGACCATACTCTGACACTTTTTGGAAAAATATCTCTCTTGCTTGAGAATGAAGGTATTATGTACCATCTTTTATGATCTTCATACTATTTAATCCAGATTTCACAAAATATGGCAATATTTCTTTCTAGTTTTTAGCTTGATGTTAGCAAGACTCATTTTTGTTAGTTTGGAGTACAATGTTAGCAGGGCTTATTTTCTGATTTCACATGTCTTTAACTCTGATGAAATCAAGTTATTTGTTAACAACAGTAATTTGGAAATATAAAGTTTTGCATAGATGAATATAGGAAATTTGATAGAATATGAAATGTCTAGTAATCACATTGTCACCATCTCAAGCTCTATAGGAGACCTTTCCTTTAATGGTCTAAAAAGATCTCTTGAAGGGTTTTATTGTATGGACTCTAGAACATAAATTTTCATTTCCAATATTTTGCATAATATAATTTTATCCTTGTTATAACTTCAATTTTGTATGAGCATAGTACAGTACTTTTTGAAATGAAAGAAATTTTCAAGTTATAATTTTCATAAATACATTCATACAAAATAAAAAGCAAAGTATAAATGTGTGCTTTCTTATTAAATTGATATATTTGGTTGCAATATACTTTTTAGCTCTAATTCCATTTCTTATCAAATATTCTAGTTTCTAAGCAGATCAAAGCAGTGGTAAAGCTGCAAGCACATCCATAATTTTCTTTTTTTTACCATGTGTCTTGACTACTTAAATTGCTGTCTTCATCTACAACAGTCACCTCACAACCATCCAACAGAAATTGAAATATTTTACTTTTCTTCTGCTCTTCGTTGTACTCTAGGTTAGCATTGAGACCGTCATATTCTGAGGTAAATTACTGATGTTTGATGTGTTACTTTTTTTTTTTTTTACCAAATTAAAGATTTCTTGAGGGTAGTAACCACGTCTTGTTTTATTTGTGTGTTTTTTAATCTTTATTGTTGAAAGTATTATATATGTTCCCCTTTTCCCCCATTGACCTCTTCTAGCCTGCCCCCACCTCCCGCTCCAGGCTTTCACCACCTTATTGTCTGTGTCCATGGGTTATGCATATATGCTTACAAGTTATTTGATTGATCACTTCCCAAGCACCCACACTCCCTAACCTTGCCTCTGAGATTCCACAGTCTGTTCTGTGCTTCTATGTCTCTGGAACTATTTTGTTCATCAGTTTATTTAGTTAATTAGATTCCACAGATGAGTGAGATCATTTGATACTTGTCTTTCTCTGACTGGCTTATTTCGCTTAGCATAATACGCTCAGGTCCCTCCATGCTCTCTCATAGGGTAAGAAACTGCTGCTTTGTATCCCATGGTATAAGTGTACCACAGCTTTTTTATCCACTCATCTACTGTTGGGCGCTTGGGCTGTTTCCAGGTCTTAGCTATTGTAAGTCATGCTGCTATGAACATAGGGGTGCATATCTTTTTTCATGCTGTTGAGCATCCTTGCCATCATTATTAATGTCAGACACTGTTTCTGACTGGCCCTAAGTACCCTGTTTGGAGCTATCAGCAATCCACAGCTGTGGCTCCCTCTGTTGGGGCTGGTGCCTTTGGAAAGGATGAGGGTGTGCAGCAGGGTCTGCTTTTCCTTGCCCTGAGCCCAGAAGGAGATCATACAAAGACTCAAAGCCTTTAGAGACCAGTCTCTGCCTGAAGTCTGATTGTATTCAGGCTTGATTAGCCTCAAGCAGAAACTTTTAAGAGACAGTAATAAGAGATTTTTTTCCAGAACAATGAACTGATCTTATTTTTCAATTAAAAAAAAAGTTATAAAAGAAACTTCTCTGGTTTGGTACTTCAGTAACTGAAATACCGTTACTAATATCTAAATAAGTCACATGATAGAAATATATCTGTGCCTGTTGTTACTATGTACTGAGTTTTGGAGGTCTGTTCTTTGCATGTGAGTGGGAAGGAAGATCTCTAAGGAAGGCCTTTGCCAGGCATACTGAGAGCAGAAATGGGGTAGGAATGGAACCAATGAAGGAACATTGGTGTATTTGTGACAAAATGAGAAAGTTTTTAGTGTATTTAAAAATGAAATTAACCAACAGAAGGTGAAGGGAGGAGGTTGTTGAGACTTAAGGGAGAAAATATACAAGATTTTACTAAGTTATTGGCATGTGTAAGGGAATGGTGATAAGGAAGGGAATCTACATACAAATAAACACATGGATATTTATAACATGCTTACTATGCTGAAGTACTTTCTAAGATATTAAAAAGATCTTAACTTTTTGTTGAAATAGAGATAGTATTAAATGCATTTTCTAAGTTTTCTCTTAAAGAAAATAGCTTTTCAAAATGAAATTCATGCAAAAATGTAGGCATAATTACACATAAGAGTCATAATTTACTTCTTTATTATACAGCCTAATGCTTAAAGTGGAGATGAAGGGAATTTGAATATTTCCAGAATAGAATTCTGGGTGAAAGATTTTTAGAGCAAAAGATATTAAACTAGCAGACTTACCTAAATAAGTTCAAACTTTAGCTTACAATCCAGGAATTACTGTATTATGGTCATTCTAATTTATCTTTCATCCAGTGTGTTTCACTAAAGAAGTTGATTTGAAACAATCATATGCCCTTTAGATCCTGTATAATGCCAGAGCACTTGAATGTAGAGTTCTGAAGAGATACATGCGGCACAGAGCGTCTTCTGAGCTGTGACTGTCAGTGCAAGACCTGTGGGGATCAGCGCAAAGATCAGTACTTCTTCTCAACCACTAATTTTCCACCCGGGCAGAGCTGAATATGAGTGAAATTCTGCAAACGTGTGTTAAAGCAATTGCCTGCTTAGGAAATCTGGAGAATAAAATAAAGGTATAATTTAGTTAAAGACCAGGAAATTAAATGAGGAGGTTTAAGAGGAAATTAATGGTGAAGACAATTTTAGGAAAGGTTTGATTGACAGAAATATCTGAAATTACATCTGGCTACTAAGTAGCAGATCTGATCTATCATCCATTTTACTCCATTGAGCTCCCTCTGAACATATTTTCATCCTTACTCAGATAGTTTTAGGATTTTTCCAGGGTTCTACAGCTATTCAGTCATCTATGCACTGCCCAATAGCATTCACTTGGTATACACTAGACAAGTTAAAATAATTATTTATACATCTAATTTATTTTGTGTCCCCATTTTACAATTGAGTATAATAATGTCTTTCCAGCCAGAAGGCAAGTGTCCAGGAAAATCAATTTATTGAGTTATGGGGCTGAGATTGTTTTATTATGTGACAAGTCAGTTTATTGCTGTTTTGCTAAATTGTTGTTACCAATGATCATAACAGTGAGCCTTCTCAAAGTTTCTTGGTGAATGCAGTAATAAAATGAAAAACTTTGATTAGTTTTGATTCTCACATGTATTTTAGAATTATCACTCAAGTCCTCAGCCATGAATTCTTGGTAACTGCTCTTGTAGAATGATGAGTTCAGTACTCAGAATCGTCTTCCTCTTAAGTTAGTCCCTTGTCCTTGAACTTAAACTACACCACCAATCTTCTGCTTTTTCTTGGTTTAATATATGGGGTGTCCCAAACAAGTACACACACACTTTGAATAATTATAAAGGCAGTGTTTATTAAAATACATTTCATTTTCAAAATTGAGCGATCAGCTGTTAAAGTGTAAATACACTTTTTGGGACACTCCCTAGAATAGACCATTGTTTGCTTCCTATCATTTTCTGGAAATGCTATTTTTTTAGGGTGATCAGGGTAAGGATATGAACCCAGGTCATTACAAAAAAAACACCTGCTGTTCAGCTCACTTGAATACATAGCCACACTATTGTGCTTATGGGAATTCTTTAAGATTTTACATTTAGAAGAGAAAAAAACTAGTGGAATATGCTTTTCAGAGTTATGAAGATGGTGAACTAGAAAAAAAAACTTTGAATGGCAACATTCAAAAACAAAAACTTCATTTGAAGATGATAAAAGCTTAGATCATATGGGAATTATTGAAAAATACTTTTCAAATAGGAGGTAATCAACTATAAATATATATTCTAGGGAACAATTGAAGATATGAAACATGAATACATAAAAATCAATTTAAAAAGTAAAATCAGACCTGGTTGGTTTGGCTCAGTAGGGAGAGTCCTGGCCTGCAGACTGAAGGTTTGAGTGTTCAATTCCAGGTCAAGGGCATATACTTCTGTTGAGGGCTCGCCCCACTAGAGGCAACTAGTGGGTGTGTCTCTCTCTCATCAATGTTTCTCTCTCTCCCCTCCCCTTTCATTTTTTTAACAAAAAATTCAATGAAAAAGTATCCTTGGGTGAGGATTAACAAAAAAGGATAAATTATTATAGGCTAATACATTTGATAGTGTGCTATCACACAGTTTAATTTTTTTCTTTTAAATCAAATGGTTAGAAATATTGCTTCAGTTTTTTTAAAAACACAATATAAAATTTTTATCTCCTAAATTCAGTATTTTTTCTGAAGTCTTTGGAGAGTAGCAATACCTTTCTATAAATGTCTACCCTGTGATTCTCCTTTATTTTCTCAATTTCCCTAAGAACTTAGTATATAGCCCATTAATGTTTTCTTCAAAATATTTAACATAATCCAGCTAACTCAGATTCCTGCCCTCAAATGTGAATAGGAGACAACTACTAAATTTTGCAATCTCTTTCATTCTCTCACTTAGGAAAATATCTTATTTAAGTCACAGTTGTCACTTACTTTTACAAGTTTACCTGACTCCAGCATCCTATTCATTCAAATTCCCATTTCTTTAATTACTTGTTGTATGTAATGGTTTTATACAGTCTATCTCTTTTATTTCACTGATTCATCAGATAAATTTTAGTCACATCTTTTGAAGAAAATGAGATTGCTAGAATATAGTTTATCAATTTATAGATGTTGTCATCTATAGTTGTGCAAGCCACATGCTGAAATCCTGCATTTGAGGGGAATATAAAATGTTTGCATAACTTAACATGTTATATTTTAATATAATTGTCAGGTTTCTTAGGAACCTGTTATTTCTTGATAACAGTTTAATACCAATTTTGAGTCCTTTTTCTGTCAGCGGGGTGAGATATTCAATCTGTTACCCCAGACTTGTCCCACAGTTCTAATATTCTATATAGAGCCATGGCGTAAGTGATGAAGCTTTGATTAACAGCAGTTGACTTTGGCTCCTCAAGAGCCCATTGTATGGTCTGTAAAAATCTTCAGGCTATTAGCTCTGTTGCTTCCATAATGCAGCCTCTAAAGGCACATAGCACAGTCATCCCCCTCCCGCTCTTATCACCCCAAAAGAAGTGCCACATATTTGTGGCCATATCTCTACTTTCTGTCACCAGCCCCACCACACCTCTCAATTTTTCACTGTATTGTTATCTGAAAATGTAAGCCTTTCTCCTCTCTTGCCCTCAAGAGTAGGGCAATAAGGACCCAGAATAGCCCCTCAGTAAGTTTAGACTTCTATGAAAGTTGGAAAGATGGCTTCACACAACTACTGTTTTCTGCTCTGTAAAAAATATCTGAAGCAAAAACATGCATGAGGTTTGGGTATATGCTTGGAAGTAAGGGGTAGGAAATGGGGAATAATACAGTGATGCATAGGCATTCCATCTTGTTACTGTAATTTCTATTTTGTAAAAACAGCTGTTTGAAATTTTAACCCTGCTATTCTTGGCTTCTGTAAACATGCTTGCTTGCTTGAATAATAGAGAAAATAAGCTCAACTATCTGACCTTGCAAGCCACTCCATTGCTGTCCTGGGTTCCTCCCACCCCAGGTGCCTGCCAGTTATCTGAAATGTACTATGCTCAAGGCTACTGAGTTGTACTGTGCTCAAGGATACAAGCTTCTTGGAACAAATGTCTATATAAGGCTCTTTGAGAAGCCTGCAAAATACGGAAACTCCATATCTGAGAGACAAAGGATCTAGAGGGTATAAAGGGAAAGTTTCCTCCATGTTGCTTTGCTCAGACTTTGAGAGGCAGCTCCTCTGAGACCGCTAGCATAATAAAAGACTCCAAATTAATTTAGCTCACTGATTTACAACATAACAACAGAAAAACATATTCTTACCTTACCAAATTCTCCTAACATGTAAACAAATATCTTAGGCTTTGAAAAACTTTAATAAACATTCATTTTCAGGCTCAGCTTTGAAACAGCTTAGGCATATTGCATAGTTATGATAAGGCAAATGAGGATCGTACAATAGTATGTAACTTACCTAAGGTAAGATGGGAAAAAATGATGAGGAAATTGGTATTGTCTTTATAAATTGTATAATATAGTGGAGAAAATAAATATTATAGATATAGGAATAAAAGAACAGTGTAAGACAATAGGGTTTAATGTAAAATCATAAATTCTACTTTGGATTGTGTATTAGTTTTCTACTTCTAATTTAACAAATTGCCATACACTTAATGGCTTAATGCAGCCCAAATTTATTATCTTAAATTCCTATAGGTTAGAAGTTCACTGGACTAAAATCAATGTGTTGGCCTGGTCATGTTCCTTTCTTGTTGGGGTCCAGCCCCAGCAGGTCCAGGGGTTCTCAAAGGTGTAGAGGGAGTCAGTGAAGAAGGAATGACACAGAGACAGCATTTAGTTGATCAGCATAGCGAGGTTCTCTCTTTATTCTCCTGTTACATCTGTATTTATACCATTTGATTTTAATCCTATCCATTCCATTCCAAAGGTTAGGGTGTTTGTTATCTCCATTTCAAGGTCACTACTACTACTCTATTGTTCTGTTAAGCTACAAGGAAGTAACTGAAGGAGATTATCCTAAGTAAAGATTATGCAGCTTAATCATGATTGTTCATAGTTAAACTGATTAACTACCAACCTGGCCCTTAGTTGAGGGGTTTTATTCCCTTCCTTAGTTAATCCCTAACTCCAGGGTAAAATCCCACCTGGGGAAACAACTTTTTCTCGGAGAGGTGACCTTGGTTAAAACACATAGCGCTAAGAAGGGGAGCAAACATACTAAGAAAAGTGTGCCATATGCCAGGTCCCTTGAAACATATGCTCTGCAGATGTTTCTTCCCTGCAGCGACTGTGTCAAGCAGCAAGGATGGACTGGCTTCTGGCAAATTCCCCCTTTTTTATTTTTAAAATGATAGCATGTGTAAATCAGCGGCCACCTCTCAGATTGGGTTAAGACTCGGAAGACCTGTTTGTGACTTTGCCAACAGGTCAGTCCAAGGCTAAACCCTATATCGGCTCCCCACACTTTCTGGAGGCTCTAGCAGAGAATTCATTTCCTTCTACCTTCTAGCTTTAAAAGTCACCTTACATTCCATGGCTGGTGATCCCCTTACTCCATTTTCAAAGCCAGCAACATTTCATATCACTGGGACTTTTTCATAATCACAGCTTCTCACCACATTCAGGAAAGGTTCTCAGCTTTGAAGGACTCACGGGATTATACCGGACCCACTTGGACAATCTCTACAACTCAATATTTTTAACTTAATCATATCTTCAAAGTGCCTTTATAATGTGAGATAACAAAATCATGGCTCCCAGGAATTAGAAAGTGGACATCTCTAAGAGGTGGGGTGGGCATTAGGTATCTTTGGGACAGATTTTTTCTCAGTATTTTTGAACTATGGTTAAAAATATCTGTTCTCTGTTGGAGTTTCTTTCTAAATAAAGTGTTCAGAATGGCTTATTGGCCTCATTTAATTGGTTTTAAGTTTTGGGCATGGGGACATTAGCCAGGAAGAATGGAAAATCCATTTCCTGGACCTCACTAAATATCTTGATTAGAGAAAAGTAGATAAAATCATTGACTTAACAGGTTTCAAGTGGCTAGAGCAAAGATCTCCTTTTAATCTTTTTTTTTTTAGTTGAATAAAAGCCAATGTGTTTCAAATAGTAATAAAAATCTGATCATTCTGTTGACCATATTGCGTGAAAGTGGGATTTTAGGAAGTATCTTACTATAGAGTGCTTAATGCTAAATTCAAACCCTAAGCAATTCAGGAAAATATTAGTAATACAGCCCTAACTCCATGAGTACACATGCTCACTGGCACCAGCGTTAACCTCTGGCAAGTGTGCTAGGGTGAGGGACTGTGGCATGGAAGGGTTACAGAATGTTACAGAATGTGCTAAGGGGAGGAAATGGGACATGAGAAATTGAATGTGCTGGGAGAGGGGACTGACGTAAGGAGAGGGATCGCTTCAGGATATGGAGAAGCATTGTGTCAGGGTTAGGAACCATGGAAGAAAAATTGCTAGATTGTCTTAGAAAAACAATGTGTTATGATACACTCCAGCCAGGTGTGACTCTGTTTACCACCCCC
This sequence comes from Myotis davidii, assembly GCF_000327345.1. Lineage (NCBI taxonomy): Eukaryota > Metazoa > Chordata > Mammalia > Chiroptera > Vespertilionidae > Myotis > Myotis davidii. The sequence goes on from NW_006287706.1 coordinate 1,602,670, forward strand.
GCCCCCCTTGTTCTTATGAACTTTCTGTGAACTTCTAAGGTAACACTGTTTTGCTATAAAGGATCATACTGCACTCTTGATCTCTGCCACATGCTCCAAAGCTCCCAGAGGGGGAGATAGGTGCTGTGGTCAGCTGGCCAGCTTAATAAAGGCTCTTAAATTTAAATTCTGAGTCGGTGGTCTATCTTGCTGAGCCAACCCATAACACAAGTCTTGGCAAGATATTTTAAATACAGAGATGAGAAACTTTAGAAAATGTGAGAGTGATATCCATCATTGAAATACATTTTTATGGATTTTCTAAATCTATCAAATTGTTTATTTTGTAAACTAATATTTATTCCTGAATAAAAGCATCATACATCTAGTTAAATACAGATAAAATAGAATTGATTTATTTTTATGTAGTCCCATTTTTTTATCTCCTTAGTTTCCAAATGTCTGCTATTTTGCTGTCTATAGCTTCTTCTAAGATTTTTATGGTTTCCCATCTTACATGTAAGTCCTTTATCCATTTTGAGTTTATTTTTGTGTATTGTGTAAGTTGGTAGTCTAGTTTCATTTTTTTGCATATATCTGTCCAATTTTCCCAATACCATTTATTGAAGAGACTGTCTTGACTCCATTGTATGCTAATGCCTCCTTTGTCAAATATTAATTGAGCATAATAGCTTGGGTCAATTTCTGGGTTCTCTGTTCTGTTCCACTGGTCTTGTGCCAGTACCAGGCAGTTTTGAGAACAGTGGCTTTATAGTATAGCTTGATATCTGGTATTGTGATCCCTCCAACTTTGTTCTTCTTTCTCAAGATTGCTGCAGCTATCAGGGTCTTTTTCTTTTTATTCCAGATGAATTTTACATCAAAATAAAAAGCTTCTGCACAGCAAAAGAAACCATCAACAAAACAACAAGAAAGCCCACTGCATGGGAGAACATATTTGCCAATGCTATCTCTGATATGAGTTTAATCTCCAAAATTTATTGTGAACTCATACAACTTAACAAAAGGAAGAAAAAC
>NW_006287706.1:1603712-1613224 GCF_000327345.1 Myotis davidii
CAGAATTGTTTATCTCTCCCCATTACCCCCCCCCTCCCCTAACTTCCCTCCAAGGCCTGACAGTCCAATCAATGCCTCTCCTACATATCTACACAATGGAATACTACCCTGCTGTAAAAAAGAAGGAATTCTTACCATTCGCAACAGCATGGATGGAACTGCAGAACATTATGCTAAGGGAAATAAGCCAGTCATAGAAAGATAAATATCATATGATCTCACTCATTTGTAGAATATAATGAACAACGTAAACTGATGAACAAAAATAGAACCAGAGTCATAGAATCATCGAACAGACTGTCCAACTTATGAGGGGAGGTGAGGGAGAGGGGGGTAAGAAATGTATGCAAATGAGCATAACCAATGGACACAGGTGTTCTGACTGGAGTACTATTTGTTGGGTTCCACACTAAAGTTTCTGCTTTTCTCCCTTTCCATACTGTACTCTTTAGAAGGAAGTCACTATATATGACCCACACTTAAGGGTTATGCTCCACCACCTTGAGAGTGGGCAGCTATATAAATTATTCAAAATTCTTCTACAGAGGATATTTGTCTCTTTTCCCCAATTATCCATTTTTACAAAACTGTATTTATATCAATATGGACTCATGGATAGTTATGTTATGCTCCAGGTTTTATTTTCATACTACTTAATTTGGTAGCTCATATTGTTTATTGCTGGGATACAGGAAAAGAATTGACTTTATATATTCTTGTATTCTGCAACCTAGCAGTACTTATAGCTCCAGGAATACTTTTTTATTGATTATTTGGTATTTTCTCCATAGAGAACCAAGTCATCTATTAACAAAGGATACATTATTTCTCTTTTTTCAAAAGTATATAATTATTTTATTTATTTGTCTTGTCTTAATTCACTACCTTGGACTTCCAGTGCAATTTTAAATAGCAGTATTGAAAAAGGAAAACTTTTCTGATCTTAAGTTAAACATGTCCAGTGTCCCACCATTAAGTACAATAGCTATATATTTTTGAAATGTTATTTTTCAAGAAGAGGAAGTTCCTAACTTATTCAGAGTTTTTATTATGAATGGGTGTAAGATTTTGTCAGAAGTTATTACTGTATCTATTGATATGATCATATGATTTTTTTCTTTAGTGTGTTGATGAATTGAATTATACTGTTTGATTTTCATTTTTTGAACCAGCCTTACAAAACTGGAATAAATTTCACTTAATCATGGTGTATAATTATTCTTTCATATTCTTGGATTTAACTTACTAATATTTTGTTGAGGTATGTGGTATGTTTCTTTATGAGAGATATTAGCCTGTATTTTACCTTTCTTCTAGTCCTAGTATGTCTTACTTTCTTGTAATTAGTAAACTTTTAATCTATTTTCCTAAGGTGAAAGCTAAGATTATTTTTTTTTAGATCTTTCTTCTTTTCTTATACGTGTGTTTAATGTCATAACTTCTCTAAGCAGCAATTTCACAGCATCCCAAAATTTGCATAATTTTTTTTTCATTTTCATTTAGTTTAAGATATTTTTTTAATTTCTCTTGAGTCTTTTACCTATGTGTTATTTAGAAATGTTTTGTTAAATATTTTGAGATTTTGAGCATTCTTTCTCTTATTAATTGCTAGTTTATTTCCATTGTGGTCTTTGAACATACTTGATAAAATTTCTATTTTGTTTAATATGATAATGTGTTTTGTAGCCCACCATATTCCATCTTGTTGGATGTTCAATGGGAGCTTAAGAATTTATATTCTCCCGTTGTTGAGTGAAGTATTCTATAAATATCAATGGGGTCCGGTTGACTCAGAATGTTGTTTAGGTCAGCTCTATTTTTACTGATTTTCTGCCTGCTTATCTATCATTTACCAAAATGGAGGAGTTAAAATATCAACTACAACAATGGGTATGCCATTTCCCTTTGGAATTCTATCAGTTTTTGCTTCACAATTTTGGTACTGTGTGGTTAGTTGCATAGACATTGAGGATTATGCTTTTTGAAGAATTATCACTATTAATTCCCTTTATCATTATAAATTCCCTCTCTTTATTGCTGATAATTTTTCTTATTTGAAGCTAGCTTTGTCTGTAATTAATATAGCTATCTCTTTATTAGTGGTGATATAGCATATGTCTCTTTACCTCTTAACTTTTTAAAGTCAATAAACTTTACTTTTAGAGCAGTTTGGAGTCACTATTGAGTGAGAAGTATGGAATTCCTATATAATCCTTATACCCACACATGCATACTCTCTTTATTCATTTCTATTGATGAACACTGACACCTCATTATCATCCTCAGCCCATAATTTGCATAGGGCTCACTTTCTGCGTTGTATATTCTATGGGGTTGGAGAAATGTATGGGTTTAGGAAAGCATGTATTCACCACAGTAGTGTCAGACAGAATAGTTTCTGTGACCTAAATATCCTCTGTGCCCTGCCTATTCTTTCCTCTCTCACCCAACTCCAGGCAACCACCAATAATTGTACTATCTCCATACTCTTCTACAATGTCATAGAGTTGAAATCACATAGTGTGCAGCCTTTTCAGATTGGGTTCTTCAACTAGTAATATGCACTTAAGTTTCTTCCATGTTCTTTTGTGGCTTGGTTGCTTATTTATTTTTAGTACTAAATAATATTCAATTTTCTTAATGTACAAGTCTATTTATCCATATATTTATTGTAGGACAACTTGGTTGCTTTGAAATTTTGGCAACTATGAATTAAGCTGATATAAACATCAGTGTACAGGTTTTATATGGAAATACATTTTCAATTTAGGTGAATATTAAGGAATACAATTGCTGGATGATATGTTTCATTTTGTAGGAAACTTCTAAATTGTCTTCCAAAGTGGCTGTGCCATTTTGCATTCCTATCAGGAGTGAATGAGAGTTCCTATTTCTCTACATCCTCACCAGCATTGGTATTATCAGTGTTTTGGATTATGGTCTTAATAAGTGTATAGTGGTATTTCGTTATTTAAATTTGCAATTCCCTAAAGTAAACTATGCCTAAACTTTACTGTTATTTTTTATCTTTTTGATGCTTAATAACCAATGTGGGCTTCCTCTTACCCCCTAGATTAAATCCAGGTTTAACTTGGTTTTCAAGAACTGCATTAAGGGGTGACATCACCAAGATAACAACATTAGCCATTTCTGACTTCACTCCCCGTCACAAGAACAACTAACAACTATTCATAGGCAGGATACCACTGAGAAAATTCTAGAACTTGGGGTGAGGCTGAAGCATCTCTCTGAGCCCCTGCGACAGACTGCATTAGAAGGGTAAGAGGGGCAGCTGCCTGTTGACCACATTACTCCTTTCTCAGACAAGGGCAGCACCACACCCAGGGGCCTAAGCCTAGAGTTGCTCAGTGGCAAGAGAGAGCCCAGGATGGGAATCCAGCTCCCCCAGCATTGAGGATTGCTTCTTGGGATTATCTACTGCAGTTTCACCCCTTGGGTACTAGTGGGGTTCTGTGGGACTTGACCATTGGGAATCTGATTGAGACAGAGAAGGGCGAAGGCCTTGCAACCAGCACTTGCATATTGGCAGACCAAGTTCCTATCTGCTGCACCCAAACAGTGGCCCCAACCAGCACCTACAGAGCCAAGATTGTGGCACACAGGCTGCTTGATCTGGAATTTCAAATAAAGAGCATTGTCAACTTTGGAGCTTAACTGCCTCCTCCTCACCTGCTGCATGGGCAGGGGAACTGAGTCAGAGCCCAGCCTATTGGTGAGTATAACTTCTGCCCAACCAGAAAGCCAGCCAGAACACCTGAAAGCTTTGTAGCCCAGCAAGTCTGGAGCAGAGAGACCAGCAGGCAGGACCGATTAATCACAAAGCAAAGCCAGCAGCACTTTTTAGCCATAGAACTTGGGGCACAGGTGGCTTGAGTCAAGTCCACAAACAATTTGGCCAATCTTGGAGCTGGTTCACCCATCCTGCCTAGGCATTGGAGCTAATTCACAGCCTTACCCTGAAGCAGAGTATGTAGCTCAGCCCTGCCAGGCCAGAAAGCCTGATCGGAACACCTGGGAGGCTGGTTGGCACCAACTCTGCCACTCCACCTGTGCAGGGGAGCTATGCATAGCCTCCCTGTTCATCTGCAGAGCTAGGATACAAATAGACCTCCCACTCCACCTGTGCAGGGGGTTATTCAATGCCGCCCTCACTGATGAGCATAGCTTCCAGCTCCACCCAACCAGGAGGCCTGGCCTGAGCACATGGAAACCTGTGTAGCCCAGCAACACTCTAATGTAGAGCCAGCCAATAGTGCTGCCTGTCAGTGGAGCAAAACAGGTGGCCCATTTTCGGTAGAAAACTTGGTGTGTGGTTCTGCTTTACTGGCCTTACTCACCTTTGACCCAGTTTTGCCACCATGAGTGGGAAGGGGAACTAATTCATATCCTGGCTCATGCAGAGGGTAGCTTCTGGATCCGTCTGATCAGGAAACCTGGTCCAAGCACCTGGGAAATGGTTTGGGCCAACAGCACTCAAGCAGAGATCTGAGCCAGTGACTGCCCTCTGAAGAGATAAGTCAGCTACTCCATCTGCCCCAGGAGTTTGATGCACAGGTAAGCCTCATTAGTCCCCAAACAAGAATCTTGCCTGTCATGGGGCTTGCTCTGAGACTGTGCCCCAGACAGGAAAGCTATTTCATAGCTCTGCCCATTGCTGAATACAGCCTCCAACACTCTAACTAGCAAACTTCACCAGAGTTCCTGAGAATCTTGGTAACCCACCTGCATCCCCAATTATAGCAGCACTTAATTAAAGAACCCTACCAGTGGTCTGACATCTGCAGAGCCAACACAGTGGCTCCAACTGCTCAGGTGGCTTAGCTAGCAGGACTGTCAGATTTAATTTCCAAATCAAGAGCCTTGTTAACCCTGAGGCCAGTTCTGCAGTGCCAAATGGGCAGAGAAGCTAATTTACAGCCCCCAGCTAAAGCTAAATGCAGCCTCCAGTACAATTCAACCAGGAAAGCTAACCAGAGCTCCCAGGAACTTATGTAGTCCATCTTTGCAAGCAGAACTTGAGCAGAGAGCGTGGCAGGCAGGCCTGTTCATCTGCAGAGCTAGGAGAGTGGCCTGTCAGGCCAGGGAACTTGGTATATATTTCTGCCTAATTTTAGTTTCAAATAAGGGCCTTGTCACCTGAGCAGAGAAACTAATGTTTAACTCCACCCCCTGCTGACTATGATCTTCAGCTCACCTGACCAGTCACAGAGCACAGAGGAACTTAGTAGCCCAGCCCATCCTACAGGCCTATGTATCGTGGAACTAGAGCAAAACTGTAGGGCAAAACAGGGCCCTATCTGACCAGGAAATTCAGTGCTCAATCTAGCCTGAGTTAGGTCCCCAAACAATGAGTATTTCTGTCTTTGAGCCCATTCTGCTGCCAACTACTGCGAAGTATAGTACCCAGTCCAGGAGTCTGACCAGAGAATGCAGGAAACGACAAAACCCATACTACAGCCTTGCTTGTGCAGAAAGCCTAGCCAGCAGTCCTACCCAACAGCTCTCAGCCGGCATGGGCAATGGCCTTTCCCTAACGTAGACCCTGATGGTTTCACCTGTACTAGGACATTACCTGCAGGCACATCCAGAACATCAGGCCAAGCAGACAGGTGAAGAACTGCCTCTGCCAGAGTGAGCCTATGTGATATATTTGAAAGCTGCTAAGAGCTAAATCCTAAAAGTTCTCAAGAAAAGAAAAAAAATTTTTCTAATTTTTTGTATCTATATGAAATGATGGATGTTAACTAAACTTAGTGTGGCAATCATTTCATATATATGTAAGTTCACTCACTGTGCTTCACAACCTAATCTTATATTGTGCTGTTTGTCAATTACATCTCAATAAAACTGGAAAAAGAGAACTGCATCAACTCATAGCTATACTACCTTTATTTTGTTTTTATTTGACACAAATTCTTTTTTTTTTCCTGCTTTAACACATGTGGTTTATACTACCAATTAGATATATAAACAAATTAATGCAATGTAATCCTATATAATAAAAGGCTAATATGCAAATAGACTGAACAGCGGAACCACCAGAACAACTGAACAACCGAACAACCAGTCGCTATGATGTGCACTGACCACCAGGGTGTGTGTGCAGAACATGGTGGGTGTTGGCCACGCCTGGATGCTGAAGCAGGTGAGCAGGGGTGCCAGACCAAGGTGCTTATATTGTGCTGTTTGTCAATTACATCTCAATAAAACTGGAAAAAGAGAACTGCATCAACTCATAGCTATACTACCTTTATTTTGTTTTTACTTGACACAAAAACATTCACTTGACATTCTTTTTTTTCTGCTTTAACACATGTGGTTTACACTACCAATTAGATATGTAAACAAATTAATACAATGTAATCCTATATAATAAAAGGCTAATATGCAAATAGACCGAACAGCAGAACAAACAGAAAAACTGAACAACCGAACAACCAGCCGCTATGATGTGCGCTGACCACCAGGGTGTGTGTGCAGAACATGGTGAGTGTTGGCCACGTCTGGATGCTGAAGCAGGTGAGCGGGGGCGCCAGACCAAGGTGGGGTGCCAGTCGCTGTCATCGGGGTGAGCCTCTGGTATTTACTGAAAATTCTTTGCTCTGGTGTGCCTCAGTCCCGCCCTGCGCTTGCACCCCCTGCCGATGCCCAGCACTGATCCCAATCACTAGGTGCCATCAGCGGGTATGAGCAGCAGCTGCTGGCCCTGATCACTCCTGAGGGCTTCTCCACCTCCCCCTGCTACTGAGGGGCTATCGGGGATGGCAGCTGGCGCTCGCACCCGCTGATGGCTCCAGCCCTGTTCACATCTGCTGCTGGCGCTGGCTCCAAATGCTCCACATCATCAGCAGGTGCTAGTGGGGCTGGTGCCATCAGTGTGTGGGAGCAGCAGTGGGAGCGGGCCTGCCAGCAGACAGGGGACCAGAGGCCATGGTGGGAGGGGCCAGGTGTGAGCGCAGAGGATGGGCTGAGACCCGCCCCTATGCCTACTGCAGCCTTGCAGCCTACAGTTCTTTCAAGGTGCATGAATTTGTGCACTGGGCCCCTAGTATGAAATAATCTAGTAAATTCTTGCTGCTCACATAGCCCTGCAAGTAGCTAAAACTGAGTTTCGGGTGAGTGGATGATATCCTGGAGCAGGTGACATTTTGATTAATAAAATTGTATAAGTTTCAGGTGAACAATTCTATAATATATCATCTGTATACTGAATTGTGTGTTCACCACCCGGCTATGTTTATAGAGTAGTTACAAGAAAGTAATTGAACAAAAGGGCTAACACACAAGCAAAGTGAATGCAATAGTGTGTGTATAGTCCCCAAAGGTTAGATGAGCTGAGGATTTAAAAATAATATTTTTTTCAATATAACTCATCACGGCATATGGATCTAGAAATTGCAATTTTTGAAGATAGAAAAGTAGACTCTGATAAGAAGAATCTTAAGTGTAGCATCAAGAATTTGATGTTTCCCTTAAAGATATCACTGGAATATTTTAGAGATGTGACATGGTCAGATTTGTATTCTATATTTTAAAATTTTTATTGAATTTATTGAGGTGACATTAGTTAATAAAATTATATAAGTTTCAGGTGAACAATTCTATAATACATCATCTGTATACTGAATTGTGTGTTCACCACCCAAGTCAAGTCTTCCATCACTATTTATCCCCCCATTTACCCTCTTCTAGCTCCCCCACCTCCTTTACTCCCTGGTAAACACATTCTGGCAACAACAAGAAGGATAAATTAGAGAAGAAAAACATTAGAACAAGCATATCAAACTCAAAGGCTAACACGGGCTAAATAAACAAGGTTTAAGTTTATGTGGGCTGCAAAAAAACAAAAGCTTCAATTTTCATAGATATGTGGGTTTGTTTCGATAGAGACATGCTAAATACAAAGGGCTAAAATAATAGAAACATGCTAAATACAAAGGGCTAAAATAAATGAGTAATCTTAACATAAAATAATAGAACATTAATAAAAATTAATATTTTTTCTTGAACATTAACTTACCAGACACTGAATAACTGCACAAATTAATAAGCATAATGCAAATAAATCTGTTTTTCTTGTTCCCTGAAAGCGAAATATTTCCTGTTGCACACACCAAGCAAGTCAGTCCAAGACTAATGGCATGGCAATCAGCTGCTAAAATATTCACTGCTAGTATTAGTGGAGAGAAATGGTGCATCTGCGCATAAGGTATATAAGGGAAATAAATGCAACATGGTTATATTAATCAGTCATTAGCAAACGTTCTACTTCATTACTAATAATTATTATATAACAGGATATTGTAAAAATTAAATTATGAAATTTTTATTAAAACGTTTCTTACATACTGTTATATTGGCTGGGCCACAAAAATACTTGTTGTGGGCCACATGCGGCCTATGGGCTGTGAGTTTGACACGCTTTCACTAGAAGAAGGAAAACTGGTTAAGAGACTATTACAGTGTACAGTTGAGGAACAATGGGATCTGAACTAAGGAAATGACATTCACATAGGTGAAACCCATGCAGAATTTAGTGTCTTAGCAGGTCATTCTCAGAGACCTCTTCCTGCTTTGGTATGCCCATCTCATAACTCTTGCCTATGTTGCTGCCAATGGCTCCCACCTGTAGGCTCTGCCAAAGAACTGTCCTTGCATAAACCTCACAGTTTTTATCATCCCATGATCTATTGATATGAATGACCAATTTTATAGAATTGGGGATAGGGGTGGGGAGATAACTGGTGGAAAAGCCTAATTCTATAGCCTCAACAGGACTAATTCTGTGGCACAATTTATACTTCCCTCTGAATCAAGCTAAGCCTAGACTTCACCTCAAACTTCAATATTGTTTGGCTTTCCCCCCAATTATGGACTGAACTATATATCCTGGAAATTCTTATGTTGAAGTATTAACTCCCAAGGTGATTGTCTTTGAAAATAAATTTCTGTTGTTTACTAGTAAGCCACCCAGTCTGTGATATTTTATTACAGCAGCCTCTGCAGACAAGTTACTGCATTTCCTTTTCTATATTATTTTGCCCTCACAAGTTTCTCCTGAAAGAATACCCTTAAAGTTATCACTTGCATGAAAATCCCCAGCTCAGGCTTTGGATCTAAGGAATCTGAGTTTACAGGTGACATATTGAATATTAAATGGGAGTGAAATGTATAGGGAGACCTCCAGATTTGGGTTTGTGGCACTGGATGTAGACATTGGGGAGAAACATGGAATTTTATTCTCTCTGAGTCATTAACTAAGGGTGGTATTTTTGTCGACACTTACATTCTTAGGGTTCATTTTCTCCATCTTTAAATTGGATCCCCCTGACTCTAAGTCAGTTGGTGTTCTGCGTCCTGTACTAGGTTTTTCACATTTGAGTGCATTAACTGGCATTACACCTTTTTTTTTCTCCCCCTGCTTTTATTTTATTATTTTTTAAAATGTATCTTTATTGTTGAAGTTATTACAGATGTCCCTCTTTTTCACC
>NW_006287706.1:1613752-1626018 GCF_000327345.1 Myotis davidii
ACTCTCCTCATCCTCATGAATGAGTTTCTTAAATATCATTTTTTTAAGCAAAACAAGCCAATACAAAAGAATACATACTGCAGGTCCCACTTTCATTTTTTTAATTTTATTAAAAAAATCTTCATTGTTGAGAGTATTACAGATGCCCCCCTTCCCTACCTATTGCCCCCCTCCACCTGGTTCTTGCCCCACCCCAGGCCTTCACCACCCTAATGTCTGTGTCCAAGGGTCATGCATAAGTGCATGTAAGTTCTTTTGTTAATCTCTTCCCGCCCCTACCCCTCCCTTCCTTCTGAGATCCATCAGTCTTGTACCATGCCTTGGTCTATTTTGTATGTCAGTTTATTTTACTCATTAAATTCCAGATATAAGTGAGATCATGTGATACTTGTCTTTTTCTGACTGTCTTATTTCCTTTAGTATAATAATCTCCAGGCTCCTCCATGCTGTCTCAAAGGGTAAACAATCCTTCTTTTTTATAGCTGCATAGTATTCTATTGAGTAAATGCACCATCTATCATTTGACGAAGCCTCCCTACTCTATTGGAGGTAGTGAATGATCAGTTATATTCTTCACTTACTAATCTCATAGAGAGCAGTACAAAGAGGCCAAAGGAACTTCTCACACATCAAGTACAAATTAATGTCCCTTTTCAAGTGTTGGGGGGAAAGACACCTAGAATATATATATGTATCTGCAGCTATTTTAGCTCTTTCAATTAACTGTGACCATTTTGGAGAAAGATAAATGAGATTAGCCAGCTAATTTTTGCTTCAATCGAAACATTTAAAAGGTTAGCTTTTGTTTTCTAAACATGCTAGATTCTGTGTCTGCAAAGTAATCTGCTCACCTTGGCAATACACACAAGATTCTGGGTAAGAATAAAGTAAAAAATATGTGAAAAAAAGTCAGATTGGCACACAATATGGGCCATAAAACACTATGATGGCTCCTCCAGGCTCCTCCTTGCTGTCTCAATGGGTAAACAATCCTTTTTTATAGCTGCATAGTATTCTATTGAGTATTATTGTATTCAAAGCAGGACATGAGTTTGTTGAAAGTCCTTCACATTTGTCAAGCTTATACAGAAATAAAATGGCAAATTTTACTTTGGAGGAGGACAAAACAGCTTGAATGTGAGAATGCTAATCATTCAGTAACAGTTAGCAAATTAATTTTAAAGAGGTCGACATTTATCTGAGTGTTACATTATAATTCATATCATGTGCAGGCAAAAAATAATTCTCTTTGTGGAGGAATCCTACAAGATTTTTCTAGGGTTTTGCTAGGAACTAGTACTTTAACTCTAATGGCAGGAAATAGACCAGCTCTTGGTTTTGTTGTTTTGTGTGGAGAAAATTTATAGTGAATGATTTGTCATGGAAAAAACTAAATTTTGATTAAATAATTTATTTCCATGGTGAGAGCATAAAGTTTATATGTATGTATAGACTTCAATTCTGGCTGAGTAAAGGATTTATACTAATCCTGAACCAGACAGGTGGTAGATGTGAGGTGACCCTTAGGCTGTTTGGAAATCCAACCTGAAGCACTTCCTTATTTCCCAGGACTGGTGTGGGCTGAGATGACTGGTTAGGCCAGTGCTGGCTATAGGACTTTATAGGCTTTTACTGAGAAGACACCTTTCTCTGAGGGAACCCCACACTACTTTCCATGGTGTTGTAACAGTCTGCATTCCCACCAACAGTGTTCTGGGATTCCTTTCTCTCCACATTCTCTTCAGCACTTGCTTGTTGATTTATTGATGGTAGCCATTCTGGCAGGTATGAGGTGGAACCTCATTGTCCTTTTAATTTGCATCTTTCTGATGCTTAGCGATGTTGAACATTATTTCATATGTCCCCTGGCCACTTGTATGTCCACTTTTGAGAAGTGTGTATTCAGGAATTCTGTCCATTTTTTAATTGGGTTGTCTTCCTTTTGTTGAATTGTATGAGTACTTTATACATTTTGGAAATTAACCCCTTATCAGATGTATCATTAGCAAATATGTTCTCCCACACAATGGGTTCCCTTTTCATTTTGATGCTGGTTTCTTTTGCGGTGCAGAAGCTTTTTTAGTTTGATGTAGTCCCTTTTTTCCCCTTTGTTTCTCTTGCCCAAGGCCATGTATTGGTGAAAATTCTGCTCCATGAGATGTCTGATATTTTGCTTCCTACGTTTTCTTCTAGGATTTTTATTGCTTCACAACTTTTATTTAAGTCTTTTATCCATTTTTAGTTTAACCTTGTGGATGGTTTAAGTTGGTGGGCTAGTTTCATATTTTTGCATGTATCTGTCTAATTTTTCCAACATCATTTGTTGAAGAGACAGCCTTTAGTCCATTGTGCTGTTTTGATTACAGTAGCTTTGTAGTATAGCTTGATATCTGGTATTATGATTCCTCCAACTTCGTTCTTCTTTCTCAAGATTGTTGTGGCTATTCAGGGTCTTTTTTGGTTCCATATAATTTTTAAAGTGTTTGTTCTAGATCTGTGAAATATGTCATTAGTATTTTGATAAGGATTGCATTGAATTCATAGATTGCTTTGGGTAGTATGTACATTTTAATGATATTAATTCTGCCAATCCATGAACAGGGTATCTTCTTCCACTTTTTATATCTTTCTCTATCTATTTTTTTCAATGTTCTGTAGTTTTCCATGTACATGTTCATTTGATACAGTGAACCCACTTCTAGGAATATATCCTAAGAATCCTGAAACACCAATCAGAAAGAATATATACACCCCTTTGTTCATAAGGGCATTATTTACAATAGATAAAAATCTTGGAAACAGCCCAAGTGTCTATCAGTAGATGAATGGATTAAAAAACTGTGGTACATTTACACAATTGAATATTATGCAACTATAAAATAGAAGGTTTTCTTACCCTTTGAGACCTGGAGAATATTATGATAAGTGAAATAAGCCAGTCAGAAAAAGACAAGTATCACATGATCTCACTCATATGTGGAATCTAATGAATGAAATAAACTGATGAATAAAGAATGCAATAGACTGAGGTATTTCAGAGGGAGGTGGGGAAGGGAAGAGATTAACCAATGAACTTATATACATATATGCATAGCCCATGAACAGATAATAGTGAAATGGGGGACATCTGAAATACTTTCAACAAAAAATCTATTTTTTTTTTTAAAGACTGTATTTGATTAGGCACTTGTTCAAAGTGCTCTGTGGAATTCTAACACTTTCTTTTCCTTATTAATGACAGCCTAGAAATGATGACCCAAATCTGCAACTCTCATATAAGAGCACTGTTTCTGCTCATTTTTCTGCAAAATCTGTAATTTTCTCCTTAGATGGCAGAGTTTTCTCCCCCTGTATGTAAAAAGGAAAGTATAAAAACCTTCTTATTACTTCAGAGTATGAACTGAAAATAGACCCACATTTAACCATTATTGTAAAATGTTTTCTTCTATCATTAAGACATTATTTTTTCTCCTACAGGGGTTGTTGTAGAATGGTTCAGGCTTCATTGAGTTAATTCATGACCAATATTATGATGGTTACATATACCAGTGAATAATTATATGGTAAGGACCACCCAAAACACCATAAATAAACTCCAATAATTTTTTTTAATTAGCATTTGTAAAATGCAATATCTACTTTGTGACAGAAACTCCATGTGACCAAATTTGGAATGTTCTTTCTTAGAAGGTTAATAAGTAGTTGGTAATTGAGGTTGTAACAAAGCAGACATTTTAGCAAAAACTGCATGTTGAGTATTTCTGAAAAGGAATAACATGTTTTATTACATTCTTATACTTATGTGTGCAGAGTAACTAGCACACATCCCCTTGTATACCCTTACATGTTGCACAAGAAGTTTTAGACTCTTTGTAAATACAGACTTTACAAAATAAGTGACCTTTCTTAGGTACACTTGTTATGAAAGAAATTTCTTTCAAGTACTTGTCAAACTACATTCTTTTAGCAAAAATTGTATTGGGGGGGGGATACTTTGTGAAGAAAAATCAACAGTGAAGTTTTGACTCATAACTTTTGAGGTCCCCATGACCTTTTACATTGCCAAATTTTTAAAATATCTTTATGTTGTAGGAATAAAGGGAATAAATTAAATTTATATCTGTGACTATATTGGCTTAGAAATATAGATGATAACTTCACATATTTATGGGTTCAAATAATGTTGCCAAGACTAAAGGAGCTCTATGTGGTCTTCAGTTATTTTGGCCTCATTCTTTAATTTTTTTTTTAAATGGGGAAGAGATAACTATAGAAAATAACCTATGAAAGAGGACACTCATAATAAGAAAACATATGTTACAGCACTAGGTAGAAAGTAAAAAAAATAGGATTTCTAGCCCAACTCAACCACTTATTTACATGACATTAACTTTATGAAACATGTTTCCTTATCTTTAAAATGAATATAGAGAACTCCCAGTTTATGAGGTAAAAATACAAGGTAAAAAAATGCAGCTGTTAAATCTACAAATGGCTAGTGAAAATAAATTACTACACAAAAGCATAAATGTTACTGTAGTTATTATGGTCATCTTTTTCAATGGCTGACTTTCTAAACAGTCCACCAAAATAAGCAGCTGGCCAAGCAAAGATGAATTTGTTACTTCCGGCAGTAATGGACATCGGCAGGGTCTTAGTAGTGTCTCTGAAAGGCAGGTGGGTAGATATTACAAGGATTAGACTCTGATTTAGGGTGGTATTTTAATATAACAAGCTATAATTCATGATATAATAATTGAGAATTATTAGAGAGTAGCCAGGGATTTGAAGGTGTCTTGATGAATGACCATTTGTTAGATAAGAGAATGAGTTCACTTCTTGCATAATTCATTGCCCTGAGAAGGCAGACCAATGGATTAGTCTATTATTCATATTAAGTAGATTTTCAGGAAGTTTCTGAAACAATATTTTTATTGCCATATTATCTTCCTGGGCAAAAACTTCCTGAAAAAGTAAAAACATGTCAATTTAGACTGTCTTAGTTTGTGTGTTTTTTTTTTAATCCTAGTAATTATATGTTTACATGCAGTTTGTTATAACAATTATAAAGTTAAGAAATTATCTTGTGAGGTACATTGAGGCATTCTTCTACTTGGTGCTGTACATAACAAATCTTATTTAATTCTAACAGCTAGCCTACAGTATTTTTATTGCTATTTGAAAGATCCAGAAGGTGGGGTTAGCAGGCTCCTTTAATGACACAAATCCTGATTTCTTTAAGTAAGAAATCCAACAGAGAGAGAGAGAGAGAGAGAGAGAGAGGTTTAATGACACAAATCCTGATTTCTTTAAATAAGAAATCCAACACACAGAAAGAGAGAGAGAGAGAGGGAGAGAGAGAGAGAGAGAGAGGAAACAAACAAAAGAACATTGATAAGTCACTAAACTTTTAATACAGGTATTTGCTCTCTCATTAGTATATTGGAGGTAGTCACACATGTGTGTTCAGTTCACCCCAGGAATGACAAAGGTACAGACTGCATGCACTTTTGCTAGCACACTGGGAGGACATTAAAGGGTCCGTAACATAGTTTAAATATTTTGATATTTACTCAAGTTCTTAGGCAATAAAGGCACAATTGTGAAAGGGTCTTAACATTTTGTCACTATGACTATAGTGTAAAATAAAGATAGATTGAAAATTGCAAAGTTATTAATTACTGGTTCTCTAGCACATGAAAAATCATTGCATTCTACGTGCTAAAGAGGCAGGTATATAACTGCAGAAAGGTGTATTGAATATCAAAAATGTAAAAGTCTTTAACAGACTCTGAAATGGGACTAAAAACTCAGGCTTGTACAAACTCTAAATGTGCACGACTTCCAATAACTGCCTCAATTTCTAATCCCCTACATGTCCATTACTTCTCCTATTTCAGAAGTTAGAATTACCACCAAAGAAGGGCCATAAGAATTGGTGGTTGGATCCCAGTGAGGACACATACCCAGGTTGCAGTTTGATCCCTGGTCAGGGTGAGTAGGGGAGGATATTCATCTGGCTGGTGTGGATCAGTGGTTGAGCATGGCCCATGAACCAAGATGTCTCCTGTTTGATTCTGCATCAGGGCACATGCCCAGTTTGTAGACTTGATTCTTGGCAGGGGGCCTGCAGGAGGAAGCCAATCCATGTTCCCATCTCTCTATCCCTATACCTATCTCTCTCACTGAAATAAGTAAAAACATAGGTTTTTTTTTATAAAAAAGAAAGAAAAATATGTGAAAAGTATAGAACTCAAGAATAAATGACTTTTTTTAAATCTTTACTCAAGGATATGTCATTTTTATTTGTTTGTTTGTGTGTGTTATTGATTCTGAGAGAGTGAGGAAAGAAGAGAGATAGAAACATTGATGTGAGAGAGAAACATTGATCATTTGCCTCTAGTACCTGCTCCAAGGAGGAATGGAACCTGAAACATAGATATGTACCCTATCAGGGAATCTAAGCAACAACCTTTTTGGTGTATGGGATAACACCCAGGGAACTACCTGGCCAGGGCATGAGACTCATTTTTTAAAGAGATTGTGATTTAACAAAGCATCCTATATAATAAAAGCTTAGTATGCTAAGTTTCCAGTCATCTGGTCAGCCAATCAAAGTGTAATATCCTAATGATATGCTAAGGCCGCACAACTGCTCGCTATGATGTGCACTGACCACCAGGGTGAAGATGCTCTGACTGGTAGATTAGCTTGCTGCTGGGATCCAGCTGATTGGGACTGAGATGGTCCATACATGCCCTGGACCCCTCCCACAGTCCCTTCCCAGCTGGCCAACCTCCCATGTCCATCACTACCCCAATCATACACTGGTGGGGTCCCTCGGCCTGGCCTGCACCCTCTCGCAATCCAGGAACCCTCAGGGGATATCAGAGAGCTGATTTTGGCTCAATCCTGACCAACGCAGGAGCTGCCTCTGTGCTAGGGCCTAAACTGATAGCTTAGGCCCGCTCCGTCAGTTGGACATCCCCTGAGAGCAAACAGACTGCGAGAGGGATCAGGCCAGGCTGAGAGACCTGCCCTCCTAAGTGCACAAATTTCATGCACCCGGGCCTCCAGTTGTTTATAATATTCACTAGAGGCCCGGTGCACAAAAATTGGTGCACTCAGGGGGGAGGGTCTGTCCCTCAGCCCGGCCTGTGCCCTCTCGCAGTCTGGGACCCCTCGGGATATAACAACTTGCTGGCTCAGGCGCGCTCCCAGGTGGCAGAGGGCAGGCCCAATCCCTAGGTGAAGCCCCTGGTCGCACTCAGAGCAGGGCTGATTGGGGAGTTGGGGCACCACCCCCTGTCCTGCACACAGCAGGGCAGATCAGGAGGTTGCGATGCCACCATCAGTCAAGATCAGGTTAGGGCCGATTGGGGGGTTGGGGCACCGCCCCCTGTCACACTCAAGGCAGGGTCGATGGGGAGGTTGCGGCGCCACCCCCTGTCACGCACAGAGCAGGGCCCATCAGTGGGGTTGGGGCTCCATCTCCTGTCACGCACAGAACAGGGCCCATCAGGGGGTTGGGGAGCTCCCCACTGTCACTCACAGAGTAGGGCCGATAGGGGAGTTGGGGAACCGAGCCCTGTCACACACAGAGCAGGGTGGATCAGTGAGTTGGGGCACCATACCCTGTCGCACTCAGGGCAGGGCCGATGAAGAGGTTATGGCTCTACCCCGTCACACAGAGACCCGGGCCCTTGGGGAGGGGGGGTTGTGGCGCCATACCCTGTCACACACAGATCAGGGCCGATCAGGGCGTTGGGGCACTGCCCCCTGTCACACACAGATCTGCAGGGTGATCAGGGGGTTTGGGCGCTGCCCCCTGTCATGCTGATCCCGGAGCCGGGAGGCCACACGGCTCCGCTGATCCTGGTGCTGGGAGGCATATTACCCTTTTACTATATAGGCTAGAGGCCTGGTGCGCGGATGGGTGCCGGCTGGTTTGCCCTGAAGGGTGTTCTTGACTCCAGCTCTTAGACCTCGGCTACTGAAAGCAGGTATGTGGTTTGTTTGGGTTCTATAATCAAAACACTGTTTCAACTCCAGCTCTGAGATCTCGGCTGGCTGAAAGCAGGTTTCTGGGGGTTTGTTTAGCTTCTATATTTGTAACAATGTTTCAAACTGCAAGCTTAGAGGCTGGCAAGGCAGGGGGGGGAAGGTTGGAGTCCTCCGTCACTGAAACAAGCAAGGCTCATGTTCGCTTCCAGCTGCCTGGCTGCCAGCTGCCATCTTGGCTGGCAGTTTATTTGCATATCGCCCTGATTAGCCAATGGGAAGGATAGTGGAGGTACGGCTAATTACCATGCTTCTCTTTTATTAGATAGGATGAGATCATATAGATTTTATTGATGATAAAATTTATTCAAATGATGGATTAAAATTCATTTAAAAGAAAAATGTATTTTGTTTTGTAACTTATTAGTTTAGCCTTGATTTCTATTCTATTCAGGAAAGATTTCATTCCATAAAAAAAATAAATATTTTGATTACAGAAAGTTATAAGGTTTTTACTATACTAATTACTGCTTATAATTAAGCAAGTTTATTTTAGAACAAAGTTACCTGATTAAGATGATACTTATCTATCAACTGATTTTGAGAAAATTAATTAACTACAAAAAGACTATATAAAATATAGTTACAAGAAAACTGAAAATCTGTTCTTGAATTTACACAGAAAAGAGAGTAAGAACAATTTTAGTTTTCTATATTTAGAGACATACATTGAGATAAAATCAGAAAGTAATTAGGAATATCACCAGAGTTATAAAAATCCATTACTTAAATGTTCATTATACAAAACTAATATGCTCTCCTTGACACTGAAAAATAATATATTCTTCTTGAGAACACAGAAAATAAAATACCTTGAAGTTATATATATTCCTAGCTATAATATTTGGTCAAATGTAAATACTTTTGTAGAAACAGAATGGGTGATCACTAGAGGACTGTTTATCATATGTGTGTAATACCTAAGAGCCATCTATTTTGAGCTGTCAGGAAGGAAGAACTACAGTGAAAATCCACTTTGGAATATCAGAATGTGTTTAAGAAAACCATTTGATGATCAGAATAAAGTAAAATGTATAAAAAATACAAACAGTACATTTGGTTTAAAGAAACATTAAAATATGGTTCATTCTGGTTTTTCATTGTGTGTGTGTGTGTGTGTGTGTGTGTGTGTGAAATTGTGTTTCTATTTCTATGAAGGAAAATCTAATGTTCTCTCCAAGTGTAATTAATGCAAGTGTAAGCTATAAACATATTGTAAAAGATAAAGCTATGACAAAGCAATGTTTTCTAAGTAGGAGACCCTTTTCTATAGGTGTAAACAAAGGTAGTAATGGATCCACAAATATGTAGAAATTTACAAAAGTACTTAATGCAATTCATGCATTTAAATGCAAACAGTGGAATAAAATTGTAAAATTATCAATGCTCTTTGTAACAAGCTAATAGGTATACAGGCACTGTTCTTTTTGCCTTTTCAACAAAATTCAACTTATACTTAAGGACCTCTGATATTCTGATAACATGTTTAATTTTTTTTTTAAAGTACATACCCTTTACTGTCTAGGAATAATATAAAAGATAAATCAGTTTATTAGTAAATAAAAGATAGTAGGGAAAAATTTAAAACATGAGTGGTATGGATAAATAAAAGAAAATGCTAAAATCATTTCTGGTGGGAAAGTTTGGCTAAATATTTAAGTACAAGTAACATATATTTAATATAATGACACAATTCTTTTTAAAAAATATGTGTTTTGTTAATTTTGGAGCAAAAGGGAGAGAAACATTGATGAGGGAGAAACATTGATTGGCTGCCTCCAGATCTAGGGATTGACCCTGGAACCCCAGCATGTGCCCTGATCAGGGATCAAACATGAAACCTCTTGGTGCATGGGAAAAGGCTCAATTCATTGAGCCAAACTCTCTGAGGCAATGGTACCATTCTTGTCTTTGATTTTTACTTATTTTATATTTTAAAGGTCATTGATATTTATATAATTCTATCTCTATACTTGTCATTTTTCTATTTTTTAAAAAACTTATTCATTGATTTTGGAGAAAGAGGAAGAGAGAGAGTGTAAAATTGGATTTGTTGTTCCATTTATTTATGCATTCATTGGTTACACACTTTGGAGCAGAACTAATTTTACAAACTGAAAAATGGACTGGAGGGGCTCTCCCCACTTAGAGTGCCATTTTGAGTCTAATGCTCCACGTTGAGTCTGATTTGTTGTTGGCATGTTATTGTCCCTATGTGCCCATGTCATGGCTAACTCTGGGAAAATTTTAAAGTCAGTAATGCTGTCATGTTTGGGCATCTTATCTCCCTTCTGAGTGACTAGATTTTATCTATCTTTTATTGGATGTGTCAGTACCTGAGAAAAATTACTGAATAAATTATCTATAATAGTAAAAGCGTAATATACTAATTAGACTGAACATCCTTCCGGACAACCTTTTGGATGACCTTCCGGACAAAGCCAGGGCTGCGAGGGAAACCCGGGTCCTGGGTGACAGAGGGAAGCTAGTGCCAGCAGTTGAGGGGAGGAAGACCTACTCTTGTATGAATTTCATGCATTGAGCCTCTAGTCCTAATATATAAAAGCCCAGGGTCATAACAACCAATCATGACCAAAGGCTGACCAACCCAGAAGTTCTTCAGTCAGCGCTGGGTTGCCATGGTGACCAAACACTGACGGACCTGCTGCAGCCTGGCGACCCAGCACTGACTGCCCAGGGGCCTGAGACCCAGAGAAAGAGGCAGGGTCTGATCCACAACCTCAGAAGCAGCTGCTGATCAGTACTTGCCTCTCTCTTTCTCTCCCTCTTTCTTTCCTGGCTTTGCCAGCAGCCGGGACTTTCTTTTACTACTGGCATCCGCAGAGGCACCTCTCTGATCAGGCCTGGAGATGGGCCAGAGAGGCTGACTGGCATAGGAACAGATCAATCAGAACCAAATGTGGGTGCTATGGAGAACCAATGCCTGCCTAGGAGGCAGAGCTTTTGATGTTGATTGGCATAGGACAGATCAATCAGAATCAAATGTGGGTGCTGTGGGGAACCAATGGCTGTCTAAGAGATGGAGCTTTTGATGCTAACTGGTATAGGAACCGACCAATCAGAACCAATTCTGGGTGCTGTGGGGAATGGCTGCCTAGCAGGCGGAGCTTTTGATGCTGACTGGCATAGAAACCAACCAACCAGAACCAAATTGGCCAGCAGAGGAGGGCAGTTGGGAATGAGATCAGGCCTGCAGGGGAGGGCAGTTGGGGCCAACCAGGTGTGGTCTCAGGTTGGAAATCAGGAAGCAAGAGTCAGTGATAAAAGCAAAAGTAAGTAAAAATTGCAGAGCTGAACTTTAAGCATTTCATATTAAGAATCTTTGTCAGTTACATTATAAAATTAAAAATAATTTGACTTGAGTTCGATCAAAAAAATTCAAAATTATCAATAGATTACATTGACCTTGTAATGTAATTTTATTTGAGAACACAAGGCAAGAATAATAATATAAAGTCTGTATGTAGTATATCATTGAATACTACAGGACCGGTGCACGACATTCATGCACTGTGCAGGGTGTGGGGGGGAGTGAACAGTCCCTCAGCCTGGTCTGCACCTTCTCGCAGTCTGGGACCACTCGGGGGATGTGCATCTGACAGCTTAGGCCCGCCCAGGACTAAGCTGGCAAGTGGATCCCCGAGAGGTCCTTAGAGCTGCCAAAGAGGCATGAGAGGCTCCCGCCACCACCGCTGTGCTCGCCAACCAGAAAGAAGCTGGTCTCTCTGCTCCTTAGGGCTGCCTCAGAGACAGGAGAGGTTCCCTCTGCTGCCGTGGTGCTCTCCAGCCGTGAGCCTGGCTTCTGGCTGAGTGGAGCTCCCTTTGAGGAAGCACACTGACCACCAGGGGGAAGCTCCCGTATTGAGCGACTGTCCCCTGGTGGTCAGTGCATGTCATAGCAACCAGTTGTTCTGAAGTTTGGACTATTTGCATATTAGGGTTTTATTATATAGACTAGAGGCTCCGTGCACAAAAATTTGTGCACTCGAGGAGGAGGGGTCCCTCAGCCCAGCTTGTGCCCTCTCGCAGTCTGGGAACCGTCGGGAGATAACGACCTGCTGGCTTAGGCCTGCTCCCGGGTGGCAGAGGGCAGGCGCAATTCCTAGGTGCAGCCCCTGGTCGGGCTCAGAGCAGGGCCGATTGGGGAGTTGGGGTGCTGCCCCCTGTCATGCACCGAGCAGGGA